>NW_026888914.1:0-11860 GCF_032173495.1 Musca vetustissima
CCTCATAAATATCAAACAGGACCTAATTCAGTAGTCTGTACAAAATTTTACTCCAATCGGAAAAATATTGGGAGTTTGGTGCACCATTTACATAAAATGGGACGAAACTATATATGGTAGCTACCACACTGTGTTACAGGGTATTATGACTTTGTACAGGCAAAAGGAATCGAGGTAGACACATGGTTCCTTTTGAGAATATGCATAAAATATCTTTTTAAGTCGATTTATGCATGTCCGTCCGTCCGTCCGTCTGTCCATGTTATATTTAATCAAAGTACAGGTCGCATTTATGATCCGATTTGGATGAAATTTGGCATACGTCACTTATTTGGCCCAAGGACGAACCCTATTGAAATTGGGAAAAATCGGTTCAGATTTAGATATAGCTCCCATATATATTTTCGTCCGATTTAATGTAAATGGTGTACCAAAGTCCCCATATATATTGCGATTGGCACGAAATTTGACAGCGTAATGCATAAGGCCTAGAATGACGTGTATCTTAAGATTTGTACGAAATCTTGCACAGCGTATTGAAATAAGTCTAGAGTGATGTGTGTTAAGTTTCCTGAAAATCGCTTCGGATTTAGATATAGCTCTCATATATATTTTCTTCCGATTTTATGTAAATAACGGACCAAAGTCCATATATATATCTTTCGATTTGTACGAAATTTGGCATAGCGTAATGAATTAGGTCTAGAATGATGTGTAAGTTTCCGGAAAATCGGTCCAGATATAGATGTAGCCCCCATATATATTTTCTTCCGATTTAATGTAAATGGTAGACCAAAATCCCTATATATTTTTCTATTTGCACAAAATTAGGCATAGTGTACTCAATTGAGTCTAGAATGACGTGTGCCAAGTTTCGTGAAAATCGGATCAGATTTAGATATAGCTCCCATATATATTATCATCCGATTTAAAGTAAACGGGGCATCAAAGCACCTAAATACCTTTCGCTTTGCACGAAATTTGGCATAGAGTACTGAATTATGTCCAGAATGATGTGTGCTAAGTTTCGTGAAAATCGGTTCAGATTTAGATATAGCTCCCATATATAGTTTTTTTCGATTCTATGTAAATGGTGCACCAAAGCCCCTATATACCTTTTGATTTGCATGAAATTTGGCACAGCGTACTGAATTAAGTCTAGAATGATGTGTGCTAAGTTTCGGAAAAAATCGGTTCTGGTTTCGATATAGCTCCCACATATACATATATGTTCGTCCGATTTTACGTAAATGCTGCAACAATCTTCTAATGTTTGTCCGATTAACACGATTTTTTGCACAACGTATCAAGTTGGGACTTGAATCAGGAAGTCCGTTCGATAATTTGTAAACTGGCTTCAAATTGTCGCAAACTGTTTTGGTCCAAACAAAAATATCGACTCTAAAATCGATATTTAAATGAAGCACATTTTTGCCATTGCAAATGCCATACCCTCATTAACCATAAATTCAAGAGTATAAAAATGGTGTTTCCTTCATAACAAGAAATTTCCTTTGCCTAAGTAAAAAAACACAATATTTCACTGCCTCCAGAGATAAACCTCGAATTAGTGTTTATATCAATTTATTTTTATTCCCAGCTAAACACAACGGCAACAACAACTCATTAGCAATAACACTGCAAGTTCATACAATCTTCTGATAGTTTTTGTTGTCGTTGTTGCACCTCCCTTGAAAACGCCGAACAACTCCTAATAACATAAATAGCATAGATGCTAATGTTTCCTTCTAGTAGTACTAGTTTTTTTTTACTTATTTTTTTGCTATTCCAAGAAAATTGCTACGAGATTTCTTTCATTTATGACGTTTGTCGCTGTTGTTGTTGTTTCCTCAACACTACTTGACAACAATTCCCCGAAGTACTTATGCAGAAAAAAAACCTAAAGAAAACGGAAGACTTGACAGCCAACAAGAAACACGAAATGAAATGATGGTGCATTAACGCTTAGTAGACAGTAGCAGGACAGTTAAAGTGAGGGGGGTCTGAGACCAAAGCGACAATACAGTTAAGACTAGAAAACTTACTAACAAAATACATAGTAATAACAAGGCTATTATAAAATCACAAGTCCATGAATGGTGAAAAGGGGGGGAGGTGACAAAAAAGGGGGTTTCTGCATAAAATACCGGGGAATTGAAACCATTGAAATAACTAGAAGTAGATTTTATGGTATTATAACGCCTGACTAGAATTGTAGAATGAGAAAATAATGCAAATGGAATATGAAATCGAATCATACTTTTGTTTGTTTGGTTATTTCCTAAAGGCCAAGCGAAGCTGCACTAGGAAGTTTTGAATTTTGAAATATATTTCTTGGTCTGCATTTAATTTAATGGACAAATTATTTCGTATGAATCCTGGGGTGTAGAATACAATCTAAACTTTGACCAACGTTTATTAGGGAAGTTAATATAAACTAGGAGGTCTTCGAGAATACAAAAATTAGGATTTAAATGGACGGATGGATCGTGAGATCTTCTGTGCATTAATAATTGTTCATTAAATATTCAATCTGATATGGTAAACCCTCCAGTGGGATGTATTCGTTATTCCGTTTCAAAACTCGAAATATTCCCAGAAGGCCCCCTAATTATATTTAATCTCACAACAAGCATGGATTTTTTATGTGGTTCCGCTTTAGGTATAGCGTCCAGGGTCGCACGCACACAATTTTTTTCTGCAAATTACAATTTTTATATTGAACCAGCAGCTTCCACAAATAAAACCGGCGCACATTGGTGATGACCTTATATAACTGTGCATTGTTTTGGAGGTGTTCCACCCAACCATGCGTCGCCAATATCGTCGCCACTTTTGAGGGTTTTTAGAAAAAATCGTCATTAAAAATTGCTGAAATTTGTATTTGGCATACAATATAGTTTAGATAAATCGATTTGTAGAATTCTGCGGTCATAGAAAAAATACGAGGAAAACATTATCTACACTTAGGACATATTTTCCTACATATATGTGTGGAAGTTACATTAAATTCGGACGCAAATATATATTGGAGCTAAATCTAAATCTGAACCGATTATCACATACCATTCTGGACCTAATTCAGTATCCTGACAAATTTTGTGCAAACCGAAAGATATATAGGGAATATGGAGCCCAATTTCCCTTAAATCGGAGGAAAATATATATGGAAGCTATATATAAATCGGTCCCGATTTTCTCGAAACTTGGCGCACGTCATTCCAATTCAATTCGATTTCGCGCAAATCGAAAGATATATAGGGACTTTGCTGCACCATTTACATTAAATCGGACGAACATATATATATGGGAGCCTGAACCGATTTTCAGGAAACTTAGCTCACGTCATTCTAAAATTAATTCAGTACTCTATGCCAAATTTCGTGAAAATCAAAAGATTTGGTGAGCCATTTACCTTAAATCGGATGAAACTATATAGAGGAGCTATATCTGAACCTGATCCGATTTTCACGAAACTTAGCACACATCATTCTGGACGTAATTTAGTACTTTATGCCAAATTTCGTGCAAATCGAAAGATGTGTAGGGGCTTTGGCACACCATTTACATTAAATCGGACGAAAATATATATAGGAGCTATATCTTAATCTGGACCGATTTTCAGGAGACTTAACACACATCATTCTAGACCTAATTCATTACGCTATGCCAAATTTCGTGTAAATCGAAGGATATTTAGGGACCTTTGTGCACTATTTACCTAAAATCGGACAAAACTATATATGGGAGCTATATCAAAATCTGATCCGATTTTCACGAAACTTAGCACACATCATTCTGGACGTAATTTAGTACCTTATGCCAAATTTCGTGCAAATCGAAAGATTTGGTACTCCATTTACCTTAAATCGGACGAAACTCTATATGTGAGATATATCTAAATCTGAATCGATTTTCACGAAACTTAGCACACACCATTATCGACGTAATTTAGTACCTTATGCCAAATTTCGTGCAAATCGAAAGACATATAGGGACTTTGGCACACCATTTTCATTAAATCGGACGAAAATATATATGGGAGCTATATCTAAATCTGGACCGATTTTCAGGAGACTTAACGCACATCATTCTAGACCTAATTCATTACGCTATGCCAAATTTAGTGAAAATCGAAGGATATATAGGGACCTTTGTGCACTATTTACCTAAAATCGGACGAACATATATATGGGAGCTATATCTAAACCTGAACCGATTTTCACGAAACTTGGCATGCCCCATTCTAGACTCAATTCAGTACACTATGCAAATTTTCATGCTAAACGAAAGATATATAGGGACTTTGGTGCACCATTTACATAAATCGGACAAAACTATATATGGGAGCTATATCTAAATCTGAATTTAGCACACACCAATCTAGGCTTAATTCAGTACGTTATGCCAAATTTCGCGAAAATCGAAGACACTTTGGTGCACTATTTACCTAAAATCGGATGAAAATATATATGGGAGCTATATCTATATATCAATAAAAACCAGTAAGGAAAGTAGTAAAGTCGGACGGGGCCGACTATATGATACCCTTCTCCACTTTCAGTATATTCAACAGATGAATCCTAACAGACGTCGCATTTGTAAAGGACCAGTATTGGATCCATAAACATGTCATTCTGCAACCGATACTAAATTTTTCATATGGTCAGATATAGAAGCTATATCTAAAACTGAACCGATTTCAGGAAACTTAACACAAATCTTTCTAGACCTAATTCATTACGCTGTGCCAAATTTTGTGCAAATAGAAAGATATATAGGGACTTTGGTGCACCATGGGTCTATTTCGATTCCTTCTGCCTGTGAAGGGTATAAAATATATATATCAATGTCAATAGGGTTCGTCCTTTTGCCTAATAAACGAGCTATGGCAAATTTCATCCAATTCGAATCAAAAATGCGACCTGTACTTTGTTTACACTTTAACATCTAAAGAAGAACGGACATGCATAAATCTACTGAGAAAGTGATTCTATTCATATTCTCAAAAAGGAACCATGTGTCTACCTCGTTTCCTTTTGACAGTTACAAACATATTCACAAAGACATAATACTTTGAACCACAGTGTGGTGAGGGGTATAAATACGCCACCGAATTAATCCTATATTTAATTGTACCAACAAAACCTTGAACGGAGGATAACAATTTGCCTTATTCAAAAGAAAACATTGGGTCGGTATGTCGTTAAAAAGAAAATTTTCGGGTATAAGAAACACTTGGGCCGCTCAAACGTATAATACAACGTAACTGGCGTAATAACTAAAATGTTATTTTAGGAAATTACTGGACATTTCAATATATGTGTATTCTTTGACTCTCAAAAAATATGGCCATCATCCGAGAAAAAAAAACATAATAAAACATGACATTAAGAACAATAGCTTTGTTAACATGGCTTTGTTTTGTCAATTCATTGAGAATAAAAATGACCCAGTTTGACTCTTTGGCTCATAATTAATTCAACAAACAAAAAGCAGCAACATCAACATGAAACATGTGCTTGTTGGTGTAATTGTAGCAATAACAACGACATAGCAGTTCAACGATTTTACCTGTACCTCCACCCGAAAAAAACTCCTAAAACAACAAACAAACTTTTAGTCTCTCTATCTCCATCTATCTCTCTGTTTTAACAATCATACCGGTTTTCAGTTTATGAATAACAATTACTTGTTTACACACACACATACATAAACATGAATAAGTTCATTATACATATATAGATGTGACTCTGCTCAGAACTATGTCCTGCAATTTTTGCAAACTTTTTGTGCAAAGTCTTCGACGACCTTCGACATATGTGCATATACACATATCATGGTACAAATGAATATACACAGATATATACACAGATACACTCTATGTCAAAAACTTTAGTGCAAGTGAAAATACAAGTATTACTCCTCGAAAACAACAACAACAGCAATGAATTCTATTATTATTTGTTGTTGTACTTGTTTGTGTATTACTCACACAATGGTAAACATTATAATATACGACAAAGTGTAAACAAGAATGCAGATAAACAAAGGCGACATCAGAATGCACACACACACACAATTATAATACACTCACAAACATTCAAACACAAATTTGTGTGCATACAGACACACAAACATTCAAATTTCCATAAACTCAACTACATTATAATTAAGACGAAATAACAACAAACTGAAGTATAGTTAAAGGCTGCAGGGTGACGAGTGATTTTTCAAAGGAAATTTTTCGAAATGAAATTCAAAAAATATTAGGAAAAGAATATACGAAATATAGGAGTATATTAAAATAAAAACCAGTAAGGAAAGTAGTAAAGTCGGACGGGGTCGTCTATATGATACCCTTCACCACTTTGGGTATATCCAACAGATGAAACCTAAAAGACGTCGAGTTTTTAAAGGACAAGGGACAAAATTATGAAAATCAATTATAAGCATATATATATATATATATATGTGTGTAAAATCATATATATATATATATATATATATATATATATATGGGAGCTATATCTAAATCTGAACCGATTTTCAGGAAACTTAACACACATCATTCTAGATCTAATTCAGTACGCCGTGCCAAATTACGAGCAAATCGAAAGATATCTAGGGAGTTTGGTACACCATATACATTAAATCGGACGAAAATATATTAGGCGGCTATATCTAACTGTGGACCGATTTTCAGGAAACTTAACACACATCATTCTAATTTAGTACAATGTGCCAAATTTCGTGCAAATCGAAAGATATATGGGGACCTTGGTACACCATTTATATAAAATCGGACGAAAAAAAAAATATATATCTTCTATATATATAAAAATGAATTGCTGTTCGTTAGTCTCGCTAAAACTCGAGAACGGCTGAACGGATTTTTCTGATCTTAGTCTTGAAATGTTCGTGGAGCTTCAGGGAAGGTTTAAAAGGTGAGAAAAACTCGAAAACCGCGAAAAATTTGCAAAAAAAAAAAAAATATTATGAAAAAAAAAATATTTTGAAAACAAATATTCATTTGTCAAATATTGAAAATTTTCAAAATATTTTATTTTATTCAATTGACATTATAATGAAACTTTTTTTCTGAGAATGCAAAACAATAATTGAGAAGTATACGCGATCATTGTACGTTCACGTCTTCCATGAAATTCACGTACATTTTGGGACAAATGCAAGGATGAAAATCTGAAGATTCAGAAAAGAGTTCTGATTCTAAGACACATGCCCTAGATTATTCTTCTTGAAAATAATAATAATAGGAAAATGTTGTTATTGAAGTACCTAAAATGTACCATTATATGGTGGTTATATGCCTAATCGTTGGTCAATGTCTTTAATCGCATACATATGTGTATCACAGAGAAAATTAAGTTCATATTGAAAGAGAACAACTATAAAAAGCATTTGTTATAACAATGATTTTTCATGGTATTAAATATATCGGTAGTTGACATATTGAGGTAACATATATGTCAACTACCGATATATTTAATACCATGAAAAATCGTTGTTAAGATCGAACTTTTGTACTTTCTAATATGTAGATTCTTTAAATCGGCCGGGACATTTACATGGGGACTATGTTACACAGTTTGTGTAGTAGATTGGAAAACGGGGGGTAAGAACTTCAACATACTGAAAATTAAACGGGAAATATGTATGGCGCCTTTTTATTACATTAAGCCAAATCCATGATCCATCCATTCCGTCAAATTCTTTACAAAACCGAAAATGGCGCGGGACCCGTATGTAGAAGCTATACAAAATTTGGTCCTGAATAGAAATGTTTCCGCAAATGTGTTTTACCCTTTCAATATCACGGCATGTTATATGATATGAATGACATACGATACTACAATGGGTATGGATATATACTAATACCACATGAGAAAATACCGAACAATAAGAGTATATCATTATATGTATATCATTATATGGGGCTACCCGGACCAATTTGCACCAATATTGATAATTTTTTGTAAACAGGTTTTCTTCATCCAAAATAAAACATTACAGCACTTCGGCTGAAACACTCCCTAAAATACCGAACTCCTCAAAGTACCGAATATTGTGCGTACCTCAAAGATTTAACAAATATTGACAATTTCAGTACGATTCATTCTACCAAATATACAACCAAACGTGCCCAAATCCCCCACAGTATCGAAAAAGGTGGATTACTATTACATGGGGGATATTTGAAAGTTTGGGCGAACATAACATTGCAGCCAAATACCGAATATTAAGGATTGCCGTTAGATGGGGATATCCGAATACTTGAGTCAATATGGAAAATTCTAATTAGGGAGAATTTCTGCCCAATAAGGATCCCTAATATTAGGTTTGGGAAAAAGAAATCCATTAGACCGGTGGAACGATCGAATTTTACAGGTATGTCGTAACATCGTCCAGGAGCTAAAATTAAACCATTCACACAAAGCTGCATTCAAAAAGAAGCTCAATGTTTGGGTGCCTCACCAATTAACAGAAAAAATGGAATGGATCGAATTTCCATCTGCGAAGCCTTGACCAAACGGAATGAGATACTCTAATTTTTATAAACGGATGGTGACTGGAAATGAGAAATGGATCACATACGATAACCCTATGCAAAAACGATCGTGGTCAAAGAGCGGTGAAGCACCTCAAACGGTGACCAAACCAGGACTAACGACCAGGAAGGTTCGGCTATGTATTTGGTGGGACTGGAAGGGGATTGTTTATTATGAGTTGCTTTCATATGGCCAAACGCTAAATTCTGATCTCTACTGCCAACAACTGTACCGTTTGAAGATAGCAATTGACCAGAATTGGCCAACAGGGGAGGTGTCGTGTTTCACCAGGACAACGCTAAGCCATCTTATGAGTAATACAAATGTATGTGCAAATATTAAATTTATATCCTAAATCGTGGAGGGAGCAACAAAACTCACTCATAAACATCAAATTCAGTTTTGTAATGTTACCCTATGTGTGCTCTGATAAATACCAAGATGCTACAAAAATATATACAAACCACCTTATGATGGAGGGTATAAAAACAACCTAAAATGCCGAAAATTATACATCAACAATATTGTTAGGCAAGACAACGTTTGCCGGGCCCGCTAGTATATATATATATATATGGGTGCTATGTCTATATCTGAACCGACTGTCACGAAACTTAGCACACCTTCAATACCCTATGCCAAATTTCGTGCAATTCGAAAAGTATATAGGGACTTTGGTGCACCAATAAAATCGGACGAAAGTATATATGGGAGGTATATCTAAATCTGACCCCATTTTCCCGAAACTTGACACACACCATTCTAGGCCCAATTCAGTGTCCTCTGCAAAATTTCGTCCAAATCGAAAGATATATAGGGACTTTGGAGCACCATTTACATAGAATCGGACGTAACTATATATGGGAGTTATATCTACATCTGAACCGATTTCAACGAAACGCAGCACATATCATTCTGGACATAATTGAGAGCGCTATGGCAAATTTCATGCAAATCGAAAGAAATATATGGACTTCGATACACCATTTACCTTAAATCTGGCGAAAATATATATGGGAGCTATATCTAAATCTGTACCGATTTTTCCCAATTTCGTCCTTGGACCAAATAAGTTAGCTGTGCCAAATTTCATCCAAATCGGATCATAAATGCGACCTGTACTTTGTTTACAATTTCACATGGTCAGACGGACATGCATAAATCGACTCAGAAAGTGATTCTATGAATATTCTCAAAAGCAACCAACTAGAAAATTGTCATTCGGTGTTGCCGAGATATATACCCTTTGCGGAGGTCTTCTGAATAACACACATATTTATATAATTTACAAGTATATGTTATTATATGGAGATGGAGAGGACCACCTTCGGTCTTGATCTAGGCTTGGACAATAGACGGCTTTAATTTTTTAAGTAATATTATTCAAGGCCTATACAATGCATGGATTTTTATACCCTACACAACTATGTTGTCAGGGTATTATAGCTTTGTGCAGCCCCAAAAGTTTGTAACGCCACGAAATATTGGTCCTAGACCCACCTTTAAGTATACCGATCGTCATATCTCGACTAGCTGAGTCGATCTAGACATGTGTGTCCGTCCGTCCGTCCATCCATCCGTCCGTCTGTCCATTATAATTTGTAAACACGATACAGGCCACAGTTATGGACTAATCTTCACGAAATTTTGCATGTAGGATGGGTTCTGGCCAATGAAGACCCCTATTGTTTTTGGGAAAGATCGGTTAATATTTAGGGGATGAAATGGACCAAATACTAAATTTTTGTCGGTTTTTCTGGTCGCTCCAGAGGCCGCAATAATGGCCCGAACATCGTGAAATTTTGCATGGATAAGGGGATCGGGCCAAAGAATAAGCATGCCTGTTTTGATAAAGATCGGTCAATATTTAGCGGGTCAAATGGACCCTGACTTTTGTGTGAAAAATGACAAAATTTGTATTCTATAGCGTATATATTTACGCCTAAAGGACATAGACCCGAGAAGTTGATATTATATCCAAGACGAGTGGTTGACCTTTAAATTGATACCAATTATATTGTTGTATGTGCTCAGATATGGGAGTTACATCTAAATATTTACAAGTATCTCCGTATTCATATATTATTTAGTAACCCATTATCACTCTATAGAGCGGAACTATAGCGCCGATCGCTTTGAAATGTTCCATGAGGTTCCAGTTATGGTCAATGACAACGCCTATAATTTGCGCTGATGATCAGATATAAAATTTGGAATGAAGTGGACCGAAAACTTAATTTTTTGTGTTATTTTCGAGTCGATCTATATACCACAAATGAAAGCCGAACAGCACAACACAACCCACGGTGAGGGGAATCTGGACAATAGCTGTACTGAATACTCGTAATATTTGGAAAATATGTCAGTGTGAGGAAGGGTAGCTAGGACCTCTAATCGGGCAAGAGGGTGCAAATATCACGAAATATTGCCCAGGCTCGGAATAAACATCCGCAGAAAATTTGAGCTCCGTGGTAGTTGTGTAGGGTATCGTATGGTCGGCCCCGTCCGACTATACTGCTCCGCTCACTGGTTTTAATAATATTTTTTCTAGACCTATCCAAGGCGTAGATTTTTTTAGAATAACATTTTTTCAAAGCCTATCCAATGGGTGGATTTCAAGGCCTATACAAGACGTGGATTATTTAAATAATATTTTTTCAAGTCCTATCCAATGGGTGGATATTTTAAATAATATTTTTTCAAGGCCTATACAAGGCGTGGATTTTTTAAATAATATTTTTTCAACTCCTATACAAGGCGTGGATTTTTTAAATAATATTTTTTCAAGTCCACTACAAGGAGTGTATTTTTTAAATAATATTTTTTCAAGTCCTATACAAGGCGTGGATTTTTTAAATAATTTTTTTTTCAAGGCCTATACAAGGCGGGGATTATTTAAATAATATTTTTTTAAGTCCTACCCAATGGGTGAATTTTTTTAAATAATTTTTTTTTCAAGGCCTATACAAGGCGGGGATTATTTAAATAATTTTCTTAAGGCCTATGCAAGTCGTGGATTATTTAAATAATTTTTTTTTCAAGGCCTATACAAGGCGTGGATTTTTTAAAGAATATTTTTCAATGCCTATACAAGGCGTGGATTTTTTAAAGAATATTTTTTCAATGCCTATACAAGGCGTGGATTTTTTAAAGAATATTTTTTCAAGGCCTATACAAGGCGTGGATTTTTAAAGAATATTTTTCAAGGCCTATACAAGGCGTGGATTATTTAAATAATACACCTTGTATAAGGCCTTGAAAATTTTATTTAAAAAATCCACACCTTGTAT
>NW_026888915.1:0-118202 GCF_032173495.1 Musca vetustissima
TTTAATTAAGACCAATAATAACTGATGATATTCAGACACATTTAATTACATTAAAAACAATATTGATATTCTCATTTCTTTGATTGGGATTTAAATGGGCATTCCTTTGGGGTGTTCTGTATTGCTTCCATTTGTATTCCATTATTATTGATTCCGAAAATCAACAGCAGCATTAAATGTTTTTCTCGGATAAAACCACGGCATGCAAAGTCTAGCCCGAAGTCGTTTGCATAAATGTTCAATTGAAACCTTGCGGAAAATGTGTTGCTAATAATGCGACCGAGTTGCATCACCAATGTGGAGTTTAATGACTTTGTAGTATTATACGCCATTTTAGCTGTGGTTTAGGTATATAATATGCAAAATTTACATTTCAGTTTTTTATTGGGTACAATATACTTAATCTTTGTATTTATGGTAATAACTCCGTGAGAATGTAGTGTGGGTTAAATATATTGGACTACCTGTCAACGGTTCTACCGATCAGTGAACAAACTTGTTAACCCACGTACAATTTTGTGAACCTAATTGCCGAAATGGAGCGAAAATCGTATGATTTTAATCTCTGTGAATTGTATGAACATTTCAATAAATGGCATGTGTTGATATGTATACGTGTTGATTACAGTTCTGAAGATGATTTATGTATATTATCATGGCTAGCTACATGATAAAGAATTAGATTTTGTCCACAGACATCCGATCATTTTTAATTCACCAGATGTGAATTTAAGTTCTTGGCCGTATAAACTTATATCTTATGCTATTTACTTTAGCCAAAAGATCATATGTGCCGAAAGAAAAAATATAAAAAACAGAAGAATTTATCATAGTAGGATGGAATTTCGTTCAAGTGCTTATTATGGGCCTAAAAATTGGATATATCGGACCGAAATTTAGTATACCACCCATATAATGGATCTTGACAACTTTATTATTTTAACCTATACCAGTAAGGAAAGTAGTAAAGTCGGACTGGGCCGACTATATGATACACTTCACAACTCTGGGTATATTTTGTATGTATGTATCCATACAATTGCATGTAAATGTTCCATTGAAGTCTGTCCACTTATGCTAAATTTAATTTCATTTGGCCAAATTTAGAGTCGTCTGTGTACCATGAGACAAATTTATGGAAAACGATTTATAGCAAAATTGATATCCGCTATTCGGTACGCCGCACTGTTAAAAATGTAATCTCAATGAGATACCTGTTCGAAATACATATGGAAGCTACGGCTTCATTTGCACCAATTTTAACAAAACGCAATAACGTCATTCAAGTCCCAATTTATTACGTTGCCAAATTTCGAATGATATATAGGGACCTTGGGACAGTATTTACCTAAAATCGGACGAAATTATGTATGGGAGCTATATATAAATCTGAACCGATTTTCACGAAACTTAGCACACATTATTCTAGACTTAATTGAGTGCGCTATGCCAAATTTCGTGCAAATCGAAACATATATAGGGACTTCGGTAGACCATGTACCTTAAATCGGACGAAAATATGTGTGTGAGCTATATCTAAATCTCAGCAGATTTTCAAGAAATTTAACACACATCACTCTGCACTTAATTTAGTACGCTCTGCCAAATTCTGTGCAAATATAAAGATATATAGGGACTTTGGGGCATTATTTACTCCAAATCGGACGAAAATATTTGTGGGAGCTATATCTAAATCTGAACCGATTTCCACGAAACTCGGCACATATCATTCTAGACTTAATTGAGTGCGCTATGCCAAATTTCGTGCAAATCGAAACATATATAGGGACTTCGGTAGACCATTTATCTGAATCTGAACCGATTTTCACGAAATTTAACACACATCATTCTACACTTAATTCAGTACGCTTTACCAAATTTTGTGAAAATCTAAATATATATAGAGACGTTGGTGTACTATTTACATCAAATCGGACGAAAATATATACGGGAGCTATATCTCTATCTGAACTGATGTTCACGAAACTTTGCACACATCGTTCTGGACCTAATTCAGTACCCTATGCCAAATTTCATGCAATTCGAAAGATATATAGGGACTTTGGTGCACCATTTACATCAAATCGGACGAAAATATATATGGGAGCTATATCTAAATCTAACCCGATTTTTTCGAAACATAACACATATCATTCATGGCTTAATTCATTGCCCTATGCAAAATTTCGTGCAAATCGAAAGATATATAGGGATATTAATGCACCATTTACATAAAATCGGACGGACGGAATATATGGGAGCTATACATAATTCTTGACCGATTTTCACCAAACTCAGAACGTATCATTGAGTGCGCTATGCCAAATTTCGTGCAAATAAAAATATATATAGGGACTTCGGTACACCATTTATATTAAATCGGACGAAAATATATATGGGAACTATATCTAAATGTGAACCGATTTTTCCCAATTTCAATAGGGTTCGTCATTGGGCCAAATAAGTGAGCTGTGCCAAATTGTATCCAAATCGGATCATAAATACAATTTAACATCTACATACGGACGGACGGACATGCATAAATCGACTCAGAAAGTGATTGTATGCATATTCTCAAAAGGAACCATGTGTCCACCTCGTTTCCTAATAATTATAATAATAATAACAATAATAATTATAATAATAACCACACCCGGGAATACTCTCCTAGTGGGGTATGCAGATGATATTGTCACAGTAATACCTGCAAGAAACGCATGGGAAGCTCAGGCAAGGGAGGATCCGAATGACAGCATGACAAGAATTACGATGGATAGATTTGGTAGAGATGGGCAGTGGGTAAATACCCAAAGAGTAAATACCCAATAAAATTACCCTCGTGTTTAAAGCATTGTAAAACTATCCACTTTAAATCGATTTGAAAACAGAAACCCGGAAATAGGGTGTAAGATATTGTATTACCTATTCAGTATAGTAAATACCCAAATATATGCCCGCAAATGGATATTTATCCACCCCTTGGGTATTGTTATGTATTATTACTCTATTTGAACCGTAACAAATTGAGAGATACATCCTCAAAACGGACTTCCTTATTCGCTGTGCAGTCTCTTTGGAAAATTTCAGCGACCAGAATATCAGACAAATATATGTTCTATTGACAAAATTTGGTTGTTGTTTTTGTAATTTAAGAAAAATCTTTATTTTCAACGGCGGGTATGATTGCCGATCACTGAAATATGCGAATTTCAAAATTCCAACGCAATTAGGAAGAGTACGTATCTGGCTCTGGTATGAAGTAGGATTATTGATTTCGCTAGAAAAGTAGAAAAAAGGTCCGCACAATTTTTGCTAGAAAATAGGGAAGGTCTTCACAGATAGGAATACGATAGGTATGTAGGTCCAAAATAAGTTGTAAAACTTTCGATCCGATTAGATTAATAGTTTTTGGGTTTAGCGCCCACCAATCGTAAAAACACTGTTTCGAGAAAAACACATTAAAGTGTGAAAGCACTCTTCTCTGAAACATAGACTTTTGTTGAAAAATATTTAGCAAACACATTAAAATTATTGGTTATACCAAAAGAAGAGCCGGGTGTTGTTATAGGCCTACAAAAAATCACCACAATCATTGTGAATTTTGCTTTGCTTATTAACATAATTTATTGCTTTGTTCTTGTGTACACGTGTTAACATTTTGAAATGTTAACTGCTCTAATATTAATAATTACCGCAACATAACCATATGATGGTAATAGGATATACCATATACTACACCGCAAAAATTATGAAATTATGCCTCACATACAAAAACAAGTATGTTTGTTTGGAAATTTGGAATAGGGGCGGCAAATAATTGTGGTCGGCACCATCATCAACCTACACTCATACACACACATCCATGCAAACATACTTACATAACTCTAGCACAGTAGAGGAAGAAGATACCTTAATCAATGAATACGACGCCAACAACGTTGGTAAATGCCATCTAGAACCCTGTCGGAGGTGACAATGCCGTTGCAATACCAAAAAAAAAAAAACATAAAAGGATGTCACGCGACTTAATGGCGTCGTTGGTACACGTTCCACTGACATTGTTTAATATTGGCATAATTTAGAAATGAGTTTTCATTTTTATTTTATTATTTAAGACCACTTGCTTGGTTGGCTGCCTGTGCGCAATGTTCGAGCAGCGACAGTTACATTAAGACTTTTTCGAGGATGTGCAAGGATTTTTATTTTATTATTATTATTTTTGTATACCTCTCACCACACTGTGATACAGGGTATTGTGTCTTTGTTCATATGTTTCTAAAAGCAAAAGGAATCGAGATAGAGCCATGGTTCCTTTTAGGAATATGCATAGAATCACTTTCTGAGTAGATTTATGCATGCCCGACCGTGCATCTGTTGATGTAAAATTGTAAACAAAGTACAGGTCGCATTTATAATCCAATTTGGAAGAAATTTGGCAGAGTTCACTTATTTGGCCCAAGGACGAACCCAATTGAAATGGGAAAAATCACTGATGTCTGCGAGGTTTTGTTAAAATCGGTTCAGTTTTAGATGTAGCTCCCATATATAGTTTCGTCCGATTTTTTGTGAATGATACACCAAACTCCCAATATTTGTCTGATTTGCATAGCGAATAGAATTGAGAAAAAATTATGTGGGAGAAGGTTTGTTGAAATCGGTTCAGATTTTGATATAGGTCTTATATATATTTTCGTTTGATTTTATGTAAATGGTGCACCGAAGGGCCTATGTTTGTTCGATTTACACGAAATTTGGAAGAGGGTATTAAATTGCATTTAGAGTGATAACAAAAAACAAATGGTGTATGCAACGGTTACTCAATTAGGTTCATGTGTTTATATGTAGCTATCATACATAATTTTACTCAATTTCATACAAATGGTACACCAACGAATTCAAGTCTGCCCGTTTGACATGCAATTTTTTATTGATTTCAATTGGTTCAAATATGTATCTCATCTCTTCTCAATGGCCATATCTACAGGATATTGTAGATCTTAAAATCTCTTGTATGTACCTAAAGTTGTGAAGGGTATCATATAGTCGGCCCGTCCGACTTTTGAACATTCCTTACTGGTTTTTATATGCCCTTCACCACACTGTGGTACAGGGTATTATGTATTTGTGCATATGTTTGTAACAGGCAAAAGGAATTGAGATGGGCCTATGGTTCCTTTTGAGTATATGCATAGAATCACTTTCTGAGTCGATTTATGCATGTCCATCCGTCTGTTAAATTGTAAACAAAGTACAGGTCGCATTTATGATGCGATTTAGATGAAATTTGGCACAGCTCACTTATTTGGCCCAAGGACGAATCCTATTGAAATTGGGAAAAATCGATTCAGATTTAGATATAACTCCCATATATATTTTCTTCCGATTTATGGTAAATGGTGCACCAAAGTACATATATATCCTTCGATTTTCACGAAATTTGGCATAGCGTAATGAATTAAGTCTAGAAAATCGGTTCTGATCGGTTCGTCCGATTTTATGAAGTGGTACACCAAAGTCCCTATATATCCTACGATTTGCAGAAAATTGGCATAGCGTACTGAATTGAGCCTAGAATGAGGTGTTGTAAGTTTCGGGAAGATCGGTTCAATTTTCGATATTACTACCACATATACATATATATTCGTCCGATTTTACATTAATGGTGCACAAAACTCCTAATGTTTGTCCGATTAAAACGAAATTTTGCACATCGTATGAAATTAAGACTTGAATGGCGTTATTGCTTTTTGTTGAAATTGTTGCAGATGCAGCCATATTTACCATATGTATTTCGAATGGTGTCTGATTGAGATAAAATTTTTAAGAGTGCGACGTACCGTTTTCCATACATTTGTCCCATGGTACGCAGACGACTCTAAATCTGCCCGAATGAAATTAATTTAGCATAGGTTGCAGAAAGACATGAGTATGTTCTTTTGAGTGCACATTGATATGCAATTATAAGGATACATATGTACAATATACCCAAAGTGGTGAGGGGTATCATATAGTTGGCCCAGTCCGACTTTACTACTTTCCTTACTGGTTTTTATTATGCGTAGGAAAAAAACGTGCGTTTCTTAAGCATCACTATGAATAGATAGATCCTTTTTATACCCTTCACCACTCTGTGGTACATTATACCCTTCACCACTCTGTGGTACAGGGTATTATGTCTTTGTGCATATTTTTGTAACAGGCAAAGGGAAACGAGATAGACACATGGTTCCTTTTGAGAATATGCATAGAATCACTTTCTGAGTCGATTTATGCATGTCCGTCCGTCCGTCTGTCTGTCGATGTAAAATTGTAAACAAAGTACAGGTCGCATTTATAATCCGAATTGGATGAAATTTAGCATAGGTCACTTATTTGGCCCAAGGACGAACCCTATTGAAATTGGGAAAAATCGGTTCGGATTTAGATATAGCTCCCATATATATATTTAACCGATTTAATGTAAACGGCCCCTATATATCTTTCGATTTGCACAAAATTTGGTACAGCCTAATCATTTAGGTCTAGAATGATGTCTGCCAAGTTTCGTGAAAATCGGTCCAGATTTACATATAGCTCCCATATATAGTTTCGTCCGATTTCATGTAAATGGTGCCCCAAAGTCCCTATATATCTTTTGATTTGCACGAAATTTGGCATAACGTACTGAATTCAGCCTAGAGTGATGTCTGCCAAGTTTCGAGAAAATCCAGATTTAGATATAGCTCCCATATATAGTTTCGTCCGATTTCATGCAAATGGTGCCCCAAAGTCCCTATATATCTTTCGATTTGCACGAAAATTGGTACAGCCTAATCATTTAGGTCTAGAATGATGTCTGCCAAGTTTCGAGAAAATCGGTTCAGATTTAGATATAGCTCCCATATATAGGTTCGTCCGATTTAAGGTAAATTGGGCAACAAAGTCTCTCTACATCCTTCGATTTGCATGAAATTTGACATTGTGTACTGAATTATGTGCAGAACCATGTGTGGCAAGTTTTGAGAAACTCGGTTCAGATTTAGATACAGCTCCCATATATAGTTTCGTCCGATTTAAGATAAATGAGGCTCCAAAGTCCCTCTATATCTTTCGATTTGCATGAAGTTTGGCACAGGGTACTGAATTAGGTCTAGAACGACGTGTGCCACGTTTCGAGAAAATCGGTTCAGATTTAGATATAGCTCCCATATATAGGTTCGTCCGATTTAAGGTAAATGGGGCACCAAAGTCCCTATATATGATTCGATTTGCACGAAATTTGGCATAAAGTACTGAATTAGATCCAGAATGATGTGTGCTAAGTTTCGAGAAAATCGGTTCAGATTTAGATATAGCTCCCTTATATAGTTTCGTCCGATTTAAAGTAAATGGTGCACCAAAGTCCCTATATATCCTTCGATTTGCTCAAAATTCGGCATAGAGTACTGAATTAGGTCCAGAATGATGTGTGCCAAGTTTCGTGAAAATCGTTTAAGATTTAGATATAGCTTCCATATATATTTTCGTCCGATTTTAGGTAAATAGCGCACCAAAGCCGATGCGAGTTGAATTTCATGAAAATCGGTTCGGATTTAGATATTTCTCCCACATATATTTTCGTCCGACTTAATTAAATGGTATACCAAAGTCATTATATATCATTCTTTATCAAAGTCCCTAAAATTTGGAAAGTTTTGGTGAAATCGGCTCAAATTTTGATAGAGCTACCATTTATATTATCTCCCGATTTTTAATAAATGATGCACCAAGATCCTTAAATGTTTCTGATATGCATACTGAAATTAGTATAACATAACCTGGGACAAGTTCCGATGAAATCGGTTTAGATTTTGATATTGCTTTTTTATTTCCGTCCGATTTTTAATTAAGTAACTAAATTTTTGCAACATATACTAATGTTGGAAAAATTTAGTATAGGTTGCAGAATGACATGTTTATGGATCCAATTTCATTTTACTTGTCCTTCAAAAATGCGACAACTCTTAGGATTCATCGGTTGAATATACCCAAAGTGGTGAAGGGTATCATATAGTCGGCCCCGTCCGACTTTACTACTTTCCTTACTGGTTTATATTTTCATTTGTCACCTACATCTACATGATGCTCCTCCTGTGTGTATTCGATTGCAAAAAAATATTTTCGCTTCCGTGGAGGTTGTTCGAATTATTCCAGGGAATTTTCACCTTAGCTATGTGCATTTACCAGTCACGTTGCTTTATGGAAATGTAGACAATTATTTGAAATTTTGATTCATTTTTTTCTCTCGCGGTTTGCTTTATGTTTGTGTTTCTTTTGTCAGCTGCAGCCATCCTTACCATCACTTTTCCGCGTCGACGTCAAGTGACAGTGACATATGAAGAAGGAGAAAAGTCGATTTTCATGCGGTAAAATCATTTTAATGAGGTGCAAAAATGTTGTAATTTTTTATATATTTCGTCGTACGCCGATAAATGACATTTAATCCACTGATATTGATATTTGAAATAAATAATTAAAATGTACGATTACTTCGTACTAAGTACTTCGCTTTGTTACAAGAGACATTTGGGTATGAAAAGTTTTTGTGTATAGAAGCAATAAATAGTTTCTGGGGAGAATAACCCAACAAAAATCTAAGGGAACTGACGAGGATCAGTGGTGTGATCCGAAACTATAGTCTTCCCTACCTTACCCCTCGACAAACACTGTCATACATTCCCCACTAATAAATAGTTGCTTTTATAAAAACAAAAACTGGGATTCAGCCTAACTATTTGCAAAACAAAATACTATCATAAGGTTTAGTTTTATTTATAGTTTCCCCATACATATACAACATATAAGCATCAAAACACATACATATGCAATTGCGTTTGGTACGCTAGTACTAGAAAAGAGAACCTCCTACTTAAATACTACAACTTGCAATGTAATTTTCAAATAAACAATAGTCTAGAAAATCCTTTGGGAAAACTAAATAAAAATGTTAAGTGCTTAGAATTGTTTATGGACATATTTAGTTCTACCCACATACGTAAGTATAAGACACTGAGGTCACTGCAAAAGAATGTGAAATTAAAAAAATGAAATAAAAATTTTAAAAGAAAATTAAAGCAATATAATATGTTGCATTCGTTCTGACTTGAGCTTACGAAAGAGTGGGTGTGTGAGCTTGAGAGTGAGAGAGAGGTAGTTTAGACCAGACGAGATAAGACAATGGTTGTTATTGGAGATGATGATGAAGGAACAAGAAAACACATCCAGTACTAGAAGAAAATCACAAGAGAAAACTTAAAATATATAAAAAATAGTTTGTTATTTGTCTGTTTGTTTTGTGGATTCTGTTATTTTTCTTTTGTATAGAAAAATCAAAACACAACTTGACTTAAGTAGAGCATGGGAAAAATTATTGCAAATAAAGTTTACGTTGCTACCTATTCTTGGAATATTTATGACAATGCATATGGTGTATATCATTATTTGTTTTATGAAGAAACGAGGGTATTTCGAAAAGTACAGCCTTATGCTACCTTATACTAATAATGTTTCGAGAGTGCTACGAATTGAAAATATGTGGAGACGTTTCAAACAATAGATGTTTTTGAATTAACTGTGGGTCGATTCACTATCAAATTTACACTATTCTCAAAACGATAAAATTTTATAACGACAAAATAAACAATATTTCAATTCTATAACAGTTTTTAACAACCAAAATATTCGAAGTTAACTTATCGACAAATATTTTTCAATATTGAACATGTTCTGAATTTTTTATATATTTTGTTTTCAAAATGTTCAAATTAAAAGCTTTTTGAAAGTTCATCGACAATTTTTTGCAGAATAGCATTTTCGTTACTGCAAACGATTTTTTGTGTAGACAAAATTGTCGTTATAAGTTACTGAATCGACCTACTGGTATTTCTGTAGCTATCACATTAGAAGCTTATATCACTTGGCCAGTAGAAACTACGCCATTACTAGAAAGTTGAAACATCGTTTAGTTTGGACTTATGTTCTCCAAAGATTTTGTTCAGACTCTAACAAACCGGAATACAGCAATATCAAAACTTTTTATTCCAAAGAATTGCTTGGCTTTCCATGAATCCAGAGTGCCAAATTACAGCACGTTCTGTGGGAGAAGAAGCGTTCTTAATAAGTGGCGGGAAGTTTATATTGGGGCTATGTCAAAACATGGACCCATATCCAAATTTGTTAGCCAATATGTTTTTTGCCCTCCAAGCACCAGAATGCAGAATTACAGCTACTTTTGTGGGAAAATGTGACTAAAACCTCTAACATACCGAAAATTGGATAAGATCTTTATATGAGGCATATGTGAAAACGTGAACGTGTATTGACAATTTTTGCAGAGATGCATTGCATCCTCTAACCTTTACAAAAAAAAAAATGTCAGCTGTAATGTGGAATTCATTAAAGAAAAGGAGAAGCGTTTTATGAATTGTCAAAAAGGACACAAAACCTAGCAATTTCTAACTAAATATAGCATTTCCAGATTAAATGAACCCTTTTTCAAATTAAATGAAACCTTTTCCAAATTAAATGAAACCTTTTCCAAATTAAATGAAACCTTTTCCAATTGAAATGAAACCTTTTACAAATAGAATGAAACTTTTTCCAAATTAAATGAAACTTTTATTCTTATCCAAGGAAATATAATATTTGCAGTAATTTTAAACCAATATTTAAAAATTAAATCAAAGAATATTAACAAATATAGTTGTATGGCTATGTAATTAACATAAATATTTTTTAATTCGGTGTGGTTTTATTTAATATCTTTACTAAATAAAACTAAATAAATAGTAATACAAACTGGGGTATTTCTTGACATTTTAATAAATAAATATTTTAGAACAGGAATTGAATGCCCGGTCATATGCGAAATACATATTTGACTTAATAAATGGTTGATGTTTTGGTAACTGCTTATCTTAATGGAGGGGTTCCCGACTTGCAGCTTGTGGGATTTTCAAAACCATGTCCATAACGTAGTTAGAACAATCTTGCCGAGTAAGCTTTTGAATACTTCGCTCGATTACATCAACAATGTTATGTTCCATTGAAACGTCACACAGCTCAGCTCTTGCTCATAATTTTATTTTTGAAAATGCATTTTCGATTGATTTTCTAAAAATCCAGAGTTGGAAAATAACGCTCAAATACACAAGCGGCATGACATAAACAATTTTATCGAATCCAAAAGATGCAACCTTAAATTCTTACCGCCTTATTCTCCAATGCTAAATCCAATCGAAAATGCATTTTCAAAAATAAAATTGTGTGCAAGAGCTGAGCTGTATGACGTTTCAATGGAACATAACATTGTTGATGTAATCGAGCTAAGTATTCGAAAGCTTACTCGGGAAGATTGTTCTAACTACGTTATGGACATGGTTTTGAAAATCCCACAAGCTGCAAGTCGGGAACCCCTTCATTAAGATAAGCAGTTACCTTATCATTAACAATTTATTAAGTCAAATATGTATTTCGCATTTAGGACCGGGTATTCAATTCTTGTTCTAAAATATTTATTTATTAAAATGTCAAGAAATACCCCAGTTTGTATTACTATTTATTTTGTTTTATTTAGTAAAGATATTAAATAAAACCACACCGAATTAAAGAATATTTATGTTAATTACATAGCCATACAACTATATTTGTTAATATTCTTTGATTTAATTTTCAAATATTGTTTTAAAATTACTGCAAATATTATATTTCCTTGGATAAGAATAAAGGTTTCATTTAATTTGGAAAAAGTTTCATTCCATTTGTAAAAAGTTTCATTCTATTTGTAAAAGGTTTAATTTTAATTGGAAAAGGTTTCATTTAATTTGGAAAAGGTTTCATTTAATTTGGAAAAGGTTTCATTTAATTTGGAAAAGATTTCATTTAATTTGGAAAAGGTTTCATTGAATTTGTAAAAGGTTTCATTTAATCTGGAAATGCTATATATATTTTTTCTGTTAAGCCTTACCTTGGATATAATGAACTTTTTCTATAATGAACTAATTTGCTTGGTCCCTACGAGTTCGCTAAAACCGTACTCTAATACAGTCAGTTTGGGGAATAAGAAATCCATTATTTTTATATGAATTTTAGGACTTTATTTAACTTGCTTTGGAATGTCCGATATGGGCCAAAAATGTACCGCTTTGTTGCCATTTTAAAGGTAACTTCATAATGCCTCTCTCATAAAAGTCCTGCTCTCTATTTGCAAAAAACTCAAGTAGTCAATTTTCACAATCTTCCCAGGATACCAACTTTTTATCATTAAAGACATTTTGCAATGCAAGAAAATCGCTTGGTGCCAAGTCCGGAATATATGGCGGATGCATAACGCTCCCGAGGTTTCTCTGTAGGTGTGTGTGGCGTAGCTCTGTCCTGGTGGAACTCGACACCTCTTCTGTTGGCCAATTCTGGCCGTTTCTGCTCAATTGTAAATGGTTTAAAGCAGTTTTTCCGAAAAAAATAGGAGTCTTCTTTGACAACATTTTCTGACGATTGGTCCGTAACTGTGGCCTGTATCGTGATTACAAATTTTAATGGACAGACGGACACATATGGGCACTTCCGCAAAAAGGTAAACCAAAGTCGAATAATTTGTTTCTTTAATTGTGCTTAATTAAATACGTAAAATAAAGGCAAAAAATACAAAGAAAGACCACTTATATTATTTTTTCTTCCTGTTCTCACCATAAATACTAATTTAATGGCTATAAATGCAGACACTGCCGAAATAAAAACAGCAAAATCTAAAATGTCGCGTGAGTTACCGAGAAAAATCCTTCGCAAATAAATTTGAAATTTTGAAAGTGCAATAATAATGCTTGGTATCTCTTATTCATGTAAAGAATATTAAAAAAATCAAAATATTCACACAATTCGCAGAGTTTTCCCATTATTAGTAGTGATGTCTAAAGTCATGTATATTTGAAGTCGCGTGATGACCGCTCTTTTGTGGCTTGTATCTCAAAAATTAAAAACTATAGGCTCCCATTTTTTATACCACTGATAGTACTCCTACTCCTTCTACAAAAAGTATTAAAGGGGAATTGTAAAAAATGTAACTGTTTTCGATTTATTTATCATTTAAAATTTGATTTTGCCTCTGAAAATCGTGTAAGTGACTGCGGAAGAGCCCATATGTCTAGATCGACTCAGCTTCTTCAGTTCGAAGTATTATTTCCCATTTCTTTTATACCACTCTCGAATTCGCACATGTACATACATTTATTCATAGACACACCTCAAAAACAATTTACAGACAAATAGGGGAAGAAATAAGTTCAACACAAACTTCTTTCGCTCGATAGTTCCTACAATTTTTGATGGTGATGTTTGCTTCCTTTTGTTTTTATATTTTTGTATGTATGTGTTTTGTTTTACTTCACTTTTTTACCTAGACCATAACTAACGACAAAATAGGGGCATACCAGATAAGGATTGTTGATGATCATAAGAGGATGTTGCATTGTTGAGGCTATATTGCATTGGGAAGATGTGGAGAGTGCAGACGATGCTCTGCTCCAAAATGCTGACCTGGACGGCAATGATGGCGGCGACGACGATGATGATAAAGTTTTGTTTTTTGTTCCACAAATTGTTTACAAGCACTAAAACACAAAATGTGAGTTTGCCAACAATAGCAACAACCACTTGCACTCACACACCAATTTGGCCAAGAGACAAATAATATAGAATTGTTTTCTAGATTTACAATTCCATCCGGACAAAAAAAATGAAACCTACGGGAAAGTTTTGACGTTAACGTAAAAACCTACAACGTACAAACCGCCCATAGGAGACTCCTTGCATGAAAGCAGATGTGTGTGTGTGTGTGGATTTATATTTTTGTTGGCTGGCCACTGCTCAAGGACACTGTAAACATGAGTATGTGGTTTTATATGTGTTGGACATAATATTTGTTGGAGATACTGTTGTTGTTATTATTCCTGTTGAGCTATTGTGTACTTCATGTGTGTACAATCATTACTGCAACAACAAAAACTACTTGAAACATTTTTATTCGCCTGTGTGTTTTTGTTTTATTTATCCCATTCTTCGAAATATATGTGGGATAATACAGTAAGCGTGATATTTAGAGATTTGTGGTCAAGGGAAACTTTTTGGTTACCAAAGATCGTTGTAGTAGCATCTAACTCTAAACACACACACACATTCGTATATGCATACTGTGCTTGTGAATGATGGATTGTAACAACCAGAGCACCGATTTGCTCGATTTTACTCGCGAGTGAAAAATACTCCCGAGTAGGAGTAAGTAAAGAGTACGAGTTTTTTAGGGAGTATACTCTCCACTCTTTTATTTTGTTTGGGATTGCTCGCGAGTACTCCTTGTTGAAGAAAAAGAGTGCGAGTCAAAATGTTCGAAATAGAGTAAGAGTTCACTCTAAGAGTGAAGTCGAGTGGACAAATAAATTTGGTTGTTTGGTTATTTGTGTGTGTGTAGTAGCAACATTTTTTTTGATGTTGATCTTTTGTGTGCTGTTGGGAGATAGATCATGTTCTAAAAACATAAAAGGACATTGATTATTTTGTTTATTAAAAATGTTTACACATCTTATATGAAATAAAAATCTTATATGAAATGACTTACATAAAGAGAACGCAGAGAACGAACTTGTTGATGCATGCTTTCCCAGCAGTACTGCAAACCAAACATCACAAAACAAACAATGCACACAAACAACATCAAGTGTATCACAAACAAAAATAAAAATAAAAGAGTACTCGGCAAGAATGTAATCTGCTCGATTTCGAGCGTATTTCACTCCCACTCGAAAACGAGCGAAGCACTTGCGCTCTTATTTGAGTGGCAGAGAAAAATAGAGTATACTCTATTTACTTTTTCTACTCGCAGGAGTACTCCCGCTCGAATTCGAGCGAGTTTCACTCTTTACTCGAATTCGAGCGAGCATTTCGGAGCTCTGGTAACAACAGTGGTTTTGATACGAAGAAGCCCCGACTGTTTTTAAGAACGTACAGTGTGTGTGTGTATAAAAACCATTTGGTTTTTATACACACACACCAGAGCGATGGTGTATTAATTAATTATTACAACAGACGGACGGACATGGCTAGATCGTATTAAAACTTTTCTTTATAGGGTCGGAAATGAATATTTACATGAATCCTTAACTTTTATATCATATATTTATTAATGAATGAATATATACTTATAAATGCTACCCTTATATATTTATTCGTATATTTATACCATTCAGCACACTGTGGTACAGGGTATTATGTCTTTGTGCATATGTTTGTAACAGGCAAAAGGAAACGAGATAGGCCCATGGTTCCTTTTGAGAATATGAATAGATTCACTTTTTAAGTCGATTTAAGCATGTCCGTCGGTCCGTCTGTCTGTCTGTCCATGCATTTATGATCCGAATTGGATGAAATTTGGCACAGCTCATTTGTTTGGCCCAAGGGAAAAATCGGTTCAGATTTAGATATAGCTCCCATATATATTTTCGTCCGATTTAATGTAAATGGTGTACCAAAGTCCCTATATATCTTTCTATTTGCACGAAATTTGGTACAACGTACTGAATTGGGCTTAGAGTGATGTCTGCCAAATTTAGTGAAAATCGGTTCAGATTTAGATATAGCTCCCATATATAGTTTCGCCCGATTTCATGTAAATGGTGCACCAAAGTCCTATATATCTTTCGATTTGCACGACATTTGGCATAACGTACTGAATTGAGCCTAGTAATATGTGCGTGAAAACCAAAATTCCATATATATATATCATGTAAATTGTTCGTATATTTGCACGAAATTTGGCATAACGTACTGAATTGAGCCTAGAGTGATGTCTGCCAAGTTTCGTGAAAATCGTTCCAGATTTAGATATAGCTCCTATATATAGTTTCGTCCGATTTCATGTAAATGGCGCACCAAAGTCTCTATATATCTTTCGATTTGCACGAAATTTGGCATAACGTACTGAATTGAACCTAGTTTCGTGAAAATCGTTCCAGATTTAGATATAGCTCCTATATATAGTTTCGTCCGATTTCATGTAAATGGTGCACCAAAGTCTCTATATATCTTTCGGTTTGCACGAAATTTGGCATAACGTACTGAATTGAGCCTAGAATGATGTCTGGTCCAGATTTAGATATAGCTCTCATATATAATTTCGTCCGATTTCATGTAAATGGTGCACCAAAGTCCCATTTGCACGAAATTTAGCATAACGTACTGCTGGAATGATGTGTGCTGAGTTTCGTGAAAATCGATTTAGATCTAGATGTATATATTTTCGTCCGATTTAATATAAATAATGTATCAAGTTCTTATGTTGCATAGCGATTTGAATTTAATCCAGAATGATGTGTGCCAAGTTTCGTGAAAATCGGCGAAGACTTAGATATAGCTCCCATATATATTTTCGTCCGATTTAATGTAAATGGTGCACCACATGCATCCTTCGATTTGGACAAAATTTTGCATAGCGGTCTGAATTGATGCTTGAACGATTTGTGCTGAGTTTCGTGAAAATCGATTCAGATCTAGATATATATATATATATATATATATATATTTTGGGTCCGATTTAATCGAAATAATGTACCGAGTTCTTATGTTGCATAGCGTTTTGAATTTATATATGTGTATATATATATATATCTCCCTTATATTATAGATTGATTTTAAGTAATTGCAAAGTAAACGCATCAAGGAACCAATAGTATAGGAACAAAACGTACTAAAATTAGTATAACCTAACCTGTGACAAGTTTCGTTGAAATCGGTTCTTATTTGGATATAGCATCCATATATAAATAAATTGTGCATCAAACTCCTCATATTTGTTAGATTGATATCAAATTTTGCAAAACGTACAAAATTGAGCATAGAATAACGTAGTTGGGTTTTCTAGAAGTACAGACCTTGCCCAACGGATGACCTATTGATATTTGTTTGGAAGTCGATTTACATACTTTTGTTCCATTGTAACAAACGTTTATGGATAGATCTAGGTTGTTTCACATTTAGATAAATATCACATATTTTATTTCATACAATTTCATGATAATAGTCTTGTTTAATATACCCATAGTGGTGAAGGGTATCATATAGTCGTCCCCGTCCCCCTTTACTACTTTCCTCACTGGTTTATAAATGTTTTTGCATGTTTTAACTTTCATTACAGGACCTGGCGAAGAAATACGGACAGATAATATTAAACAACTTTTGTAGTGTTTGCGGTTTATTTGGGATACAATTTGTATTTGTTTTTGCATAATAGTCAGGCTGAATCCCAGTTTGTTGTTTTTATAAAAACAACTATTTATTAGTGGGGAATGTAAGACTTGTTAAACTCGAAGTGAGGCACCAGCGAAATTCTTATGCAGTTTATTTCGTTCGTCAGCTAAGTACTTCGCTTTGTTACAAGATACATTTGGGTATGAAAGATTTTTTGTATAGAATCAATTATCCGCTGCCAAAATTTCGTGAATATAGAACAAACGTAGACTCCTCGGTGCACCATTTCCATACAATCTGACGAAAATTTAGCTATATCTAAATTTGAACAGAATTTCATTTTGCGGACGACCACCTGCAGTAATTTCAGGACGCTGTACAAAATTTTGTCTCAATCTTGCAAATATTGACAATATGGTGCACAATTTACATAAAATCGAAGGAAACTATATATGCGAGCTATAGCTAAATCTGAACCGAGCCCTACAAAACTTCGCATACATCAATCCAGACCTAATTCAGTACGCTGCTTAAATCGAACAAATATTGGCAGTGTGGTACTCCATTTACATAAATCGGAGAAAACTATATATGTGAGCCAGCAACGTACACAGGATTTCATTTCGGGGGGCCCGGTAGTACAAAATGAAAAAATGCGCTGTTGCAAACATAAATTTACTTTGAAAAAAATTCATTTCATCCCTGCGAACGTCCCTGATGTGTGCTATATTTAAATCTGAACCGACTCCATCAAAACTTGGCATACATCAATCTGAACCTAATTCAGTACTCTGTGTAATTTTGTCTCAATCGGACCAATATTGGCAGTATGGTGCTCCATTTACATAAAAT
The DNA here is from genome assembly GCF_032173495.1 of Musca vetustissima. NCBI lineage: Eukaryota > Metazoa > Arthropoda > Insecta > Diptera > Muscidae > Musca > Musca vetustissima. The sequence continues at coordinate 18,103 of NW_026888915.1, forward strand.
AGGACGAAACTATATATATAACTTGGTTTTTCATTTTCCCAAATAGAAATCCTACATGCAGATTCAAATTTTATGAAATTTTGAATACATACTACATGGCGGAGTGTTACTTATTTATTATATCATATGTTTTAGGCACACTTTCATTTATATGGGACTGCAAACTTCATTTCAAATAACCATTGTATACAAATCGAACTTAAAAACTTTATTAATTCATTAATTATTTATTTATTTTCATGATTATACGTTGTTAAAAAAATTTCGAAATATGTATTCCATTTCATCATTTCAAACCACTGTACAATTTATATTAAAATTGGCAAAAGGCATATGCTGTTTTTTTCAATACTAAACTAAGAAGGACTATAACGGATGAGCGGAGTACAAACATATGAACGAATGGTCAGACAAATACCTAGGCAGACTGCCAATACAATAACCCAAACAATGCTATTCCAATGTATGTATGTTCGGGCCCATTTAATGCTCTAAGCTGGGATCGCCACTTTATTCCTCAATTGTACATAGTTTAGAATGCTGGCGTGATATAATACTGTTGTGATGATGGTACTGCTGTTGTTGTTGCTGCTGTTGTTGTTGATTTTGATTCTGATTCGTATGTTGTTGATGGTGGTGCTGCTGCATTTGGTATTTCGATGAAGAAAGCTTGGAACTCTTTGCTGTCATTGTTTGGTTGCTTGTTGTAATTCCTGGATTTTTAAATTTATGCTCTTGTTGCTGGTAGTGTTGTTGATGCTGCATTCCCAATTTCAACGGCTGCTGCTACTACTGCCAGCACCACCATAACGCAGCTTATTGTGATGCACATAAATACCGGTATCACGCAACTTCCGGTACAATGAAATATACTTGCACAGCTGTTGTCGTCCTAGGAACTATATACTTTTCACAGAATGTCGTTTTACAGCTGGCCGCCTCGCTTAACTTCTTATACATCAGTGCTTATCCTCGTGATAATGTGACATAGTCCACTTGTCCGGCTGCTTGCATACCTAGAAATAATCCACATGCAGTGATGAGAAAACGCAAAGGAGAAAATGTCAGAGTTAGTATGTCGTGTTCGTTTCTAATGTATGCACAAAAAATTATATATGCAGTTGTTTTCAGTTTTTGGTCTGCGACCATGTCATGCAATGGAGGAGGATTAACGTTATGACATCAAGTGATTTACAAAATGAGCGTCGAAATTGGGTATGGTGTTTACTCTTACGATATGATAAGGATGTATGGCAACAAAATTGAAATTGCTTATGTCAGTGCAATTGTTTTATGCTTAATAATTGACGCTTAGAAGTTGGATGGAACCAAAAAAGATATTCTTACAAATTCGACTTTTAAAATTTTGATAGAATTTTTGTTCTTACAAGATTTGGAGAGGACCGTCAGCATGGATTTTTTGTAAAATAATTGTTTAATGATTATAAGGACCACTAGGAGGTTGAGTTTTAATAAATATTTTAAAAATCCAAAAGGACCACATGTGTATATTTTTTTAATAATTTTTTTAAGGCAATATGGATATCAATCGAAGTTCTTTTAATAACTATAATGCCCAAAAACGTAGATTTTTTAAACATATTTTTGGAAGGACCTCAAGAGTAGATTTAAATACAATACACAACTATCTTGCAACGGTATTATATCAGTGTGTGATACTAAGAGTTTATAATGCCTCGAAATAATTGTAAAAGACCTACTTTTAATATATCTACCGTAATATCTAGACTTGCTATGTCGTCTAGATCGACTTATCCGTCTTGCCATAATTATTTGTAAAGCAGTTATGGACCAATCGTCACAAACTTTTGCATGTTATATCGGTACTGATCTAGACTATTAAATTCTCAAATTCTACATCTTAAATTTGAAACCAGTAAGGAGAGTAGTAAAGTCGGACAGGGCCGACTATATGATACCCTTCGCCACTTTGGGTATATTCAACAGATGGAATCCTAACAGACGTCGTATTTTTGAAGGACCATTAACATGAAACTTAATATTTCATTCTGCAAACTATACTAAATTTTGGTCAGATATAGAGTTGCTTCTTACATTGTGACAAAATTGTGCAAACAAATTTAAAGATAAGTATTAAATCTAAACCGAGTACATTGAAACTTGTCACATGTTAGGTTACACTTATTTCAGTATGTTTTGTGCATTCCGCCAAATTTTGCTTTCTTCATTTACTTATAAATTCAAATTTTGTGCAAATCGAAGGATATATGGGGATTTTGGTGCACCATTTACCTAAATCGGACGAAAATATATATAAGAGCTATAACTAAATCTGGGCCGATTTTGACGATATTTAACACATCTTTCTAGACTTAATTCAGTACACTATGCCAAATTTCGAGCAAATTAAAGGATATATAGGGACCTTGCTGCACCATTTACATAAAATCAGACGAAAATATATATCGGAGCTATATCTAAATCTGGACCGATTTTCAAAAATTTAACACACATCTCTCTAGACATAATTCAGTACGCTTTGCAAAATTTCGTGCAAATCGAAGGATATATAGGGACTTTGGTGCACCATTTACATAAAATCGGACGAAAATATATATGGGAGCTATATCTAAATCTGAACCGATTTTCAAGAAATTTAACACATATCTTTCTAGACTTAATTCAGTACGCTATGCCAAATTTCGTGCACATCGAATGATATATAGGGACTTTGGTGCACCATTTCGTAAAATCGGACGAAAATATATATGGGAGCTGTATCTAAATCTGAACCGATTTTGACGAAATATCGTTCTCGACTTAATTCAGAACGACTTGCCAAATTTCGTGCAAACGTATATAGGGATTTTGGTGCACCATTTACCTAAAATCGGACGAAAACAATAGGGTTCTTTCTTGGGCCAAATAAATGAACTGTGCCAAATTTCATCCAAATTGGATGATAAATGCGACCTGTACTTTGTTTACAATTTAACATCAACAGACGGACGGACATGCATAAATTGACTCAGAAAGTGATTCTATGCCTGTTCTTAAAAGGAACCATGGGTCTATCTCGTTTCATTTTGCCTATTACAAACATATGCACAAAGACATAATACCCCGTACCACAGTTTGGTGATGGGTATAATGAGAAGAAATTGAAGATGTTGACCAATAGCGTGCAAATATCGCGACATATTGACTCGAAATATAGATCGCCAGAAAGTATGTTACCATACACGTATCCGACTATACAGCTCCGCTCACTGGCTTCAAAACCAATAAAATTTAAAAATAAACGGCAGTTGTAACCAGTGAGCGGAGCAGTATAGTCGGACGGGGCCGACCATATGATACCCTACACAACTTCCATGAAAATCTAATTTTCTGTGGTTCTATATTCTGAGATTGGGCAATATTTGCACACTTTTGACTGGCTAGAGGTCAGCAAATGTTACTAATAATCAGTACAGCACCTCTAATTACTTGTCCAGATTCCCTTCACCGTGGGTTGTGTTGTGATGTTCGGCTTTCGATGCAAATAATTAAGTTTTCGGTCCTCTTCATCCGAAAAAATATTATCTGATCATCACCTAACATTTTAGGCGTTGTCCTTGACCATAACTGGAACCTCATGGAACATTTCAAAGCGATCAAAGCTATATTTCCGCCCTCCAGTGTGGTAATAGGTTACTAAATAATATATGAATACGTAAGCACCTGTAAATATTTAAGTGTAACTCCCGCACCCAAGTACCTACGATAATATAATTGGTATCAATTTAAAGGTCAACCACTCCTCTTCGATATACTATCAAATTCTCGGGTCTATGTCCTTTAGTGGTAAATATATACGCTATAGAATACAAATTTTGTAATTTTTCACACAAAAGTCAAGGTCCATTTGACCCGCTAAATATTGACCGATCTTTATCAAAACAAGCATGCATATTCTTAGGCCCGATCACCTTCTCCATGTAAAATTTCACGATGTTCGGACCATAATTGCGGCCTCTGGAGCGACCAGAAAAACCGACAAAAATTTAGTATTTGGTCCATTTCATCCTCTAAATATTAACCGATCTTTATCAAAAACAATAGGGGTCTTCATTGGCTAGAACCCATCCTACATGCAAAATTTCGTGAAGATTGGTACATAACTGTGGCCTGTATCGTGTTTACAAATTATAATGGACAGACGGACGGACACACATATCTAGATCGACTCAGCTAGTCGAGAAATGACGATCGGTATACTTAAAGGTGGGTCTAGGACCAATATTTCGCGGCGTTACAAACTTTTGGGGCTGCACAAAACTATAATACCCTGACAACATAGTTGTGTAGGGTATAAAAATCAAAGCCTTTTATTTTCCCTTCCAAAAAGAATCTATTAAAAAATCCATGCCTTGTGTTGGTCCTTCAAAAAATATCCCTTTAGAAAACTACGCATTGTGTTGTTCCTTCCAAAAAATATTTTTTTAAGAAATCAATGCTTTTTGTTGTACCTTTCAAAAACTCTCCATCAAAAAATCCATCCCTCGTATTGGTCCTTCGAAAAAATATTCTTTAACCAGTAAGGAAAGTAGTAAAGTCGGACGGGGCCGACTATATGATACCCTTCACCACTATGGGTATATTAAGCAGGACTATAACATAAAATTGGATGAAAAAAATGTGATATTTATCTAAATGTGAATCTACCTAGATCTATCCATAAAGTATGTCAATCGACTTCAAACAAATATAAATAGGTCATCCGTTGGGCTATGTCTGCACTTCTAGAAAACGCAACTACGTAATTCTATGCTAAATTTTTTAAGTTGTGCAAAAATTGATGTCAATCTGACTAACATGAGGAGTTTGAATGCCCAATTTACTAGAAATCGGGCGAAAATATATATGGAAGCTCTATCCAAATATTGAGCGATTTCAAACAAACTTGTCACAGGTTAGGTTATACAACTTTCAGAACGTTTTATTCCAATTGGTTCCTTAGTACGTCAATTACTTAAAATCAATCTATAATAAAAGGGAGCTATATCTAAATCTGGACCGATTTTCACGAAACTTGGCAGACATCATTCTAGGCTCAATTAAGTACGTTATGCCAAATTTCGTGCAAATCGAAGGATATATAGGGACTTTGGTGCACCATTTACATGAAATCGGACGAAACTATATATGGGAGCTATATCTAAATCAGGACCTATTTTCACGAAACTTGGCAGACATCATTCTAGACTCAATTCAGTACGTTATGCCAAAATTCGTGCAAATCGGAAGATATTTAGCGACTTTGGTGGACCATTTACATCAAATCGGACGAAACTATATATGGGAGCTATATCTAAATCTGGACCGATTTTCACGAAACTTGGCAGACATCATTCTAGACCTAAATGATTAGGCTGTACCAAATTTCGTGCAAATCGAAAGATATATAGGGACTTTGGGGCACCATTTACATGAAATCGGACGAAACTATATATGGGAGCTATATCTAAATCTGGACCGATTTTCTCCAAACTTGGCATACATCACTCTAGGCTTAATTCAGCATGTTATACCAAATTTCGTGCAAATCAAAAGATATATAGGGACTTTGGGGCACCATTTACATGAAATCAAAAAATATTTTTTTAAGAAATCAATGCTTTTTGTTGTACCTTTCAAAAACTCTCCATCAAAAAATCCATCCCTCGTATTGGTCCTTCGAAAAAATATTCTTTAACCAGTAAGGAAAGTAGTAAAGTCGGACGGGGCCGACTATATGATACCCTTCACCACTATGGGTATATTAAGCAGGACTATAACATAAAATTGGATGAAAAAAATGTGATATTTATCTAAATGTGAATCTACCTAGATCTATCCATAAAGTATGTCAATCGACTTCAAACAAATATAAATAGGTCATCCGTTGGGCTATGTCTGCACTTCTAGAAAACGCAACTACGTAATTCTATGCTCAATTTTTTAAGTTGTGCAAAATTTGATGTCAATCTGACTAACATGAGGAGTTTAATGCCCAATTTACTAGAAATCGGGCGAAAATATATATGGAAGCTCTATCCAAATATTGAGCGATTTCAAACAAACTTGTCACAGGTTAGGTTATACAACTTTCAGAACGTTTTATTCCAATTGGTTCCTTAGTACGTCAATTACTTAAAATCAATCTATAATAAAAGGGAGCTATATCTAAATCTGGACCGATTTTCACGAAACTTGGCAGACATCATTCTAGGCTCAATTAAGTACGTTATGCCAAATTTCGTGCAAATCGAAGGATATATAGGGACTTTGGTGCACCATTTACATGAAATCGGACGAAACTATATATGGGAGCTATATCTAAATCAGGACCTATTTTCACGAAACTTGGCAGACATCATTCTAGACTCAATTCAGTACGTTATGCCAAAATTCGTGCAAATCGGAAGATATTTAGCGACTTTGGTGGACCATTTACATCAAATCGGACGAAACTATATATGGGAGCTATATCTAAATCTGGACCGATTTTCACGAAACTTGGCAGACATCATTCTAGACCTAAATGATTAGGCTGTACCAAATTTCGTGCAAATCGAAAGATATATAGGGACTTTGGGGCACCATTTACATGAAATCGGACGAAACTATATATGGGAGCTATATCTAAATCTGGACCGATTTTCTCCAAACTTGGCATACATCACTCTAGGCTTAATTCAGCATGTTATACCAAATTTCGTGCAAATCAAAAGATATATAGGGACTTTGGGGCACCATTTACATGAAATCGGACGAAACTATATATGGGAGCTATATCTAAATCTGGACCGATTTTCACGAAACCTGGCAGACATCATTCTAGACCTAAATGATTAGGCTGTACCAAATTTTGTGCAAATCGAAAGATATATAGGGACCGTTTACATTAAATCGGTTAAATATATATATGGGAGCTATATCTAAATCTGAACCGATTTTTCCCAATTTCAATAGGGTTCGTCCTTGGGCCGAATAAGTGACCTATGCCAAATTTCATCCAATTCGGATCATAAATGCGACCTGTACTTTGTTTACAATTTAACATGGACAGACGGACGGACGGACGGACATGCATAAATCGACTCAGAAAGTGATTCTATGCATATTCTCAAAAGGAACCATGTGTCTATCTCGTTTCCTTTTGCCTGTTAGAAACATATGCACAAAGACATAATACCCTGTACCACAGTGTGGTGAAGGGTATAAAAAATTTACATGGTTTGATCCTTCAAATAAAACATTTATTTTTAAATCCAAGCCTATGTTGGTCCTTAAAAATGTTCAAAAAACCTCTATGACAAAAAAAAACCTCTATGACGTACCAGGGCTCTGGAACATCACCCACCAATAGACATTGCCACCAATCTGTCATATTGGCTGTACGATGACGTCGTAAGCCATGCCGATCAAATTCGACAACACAACCGGTCGATGTTGTCACAGCAATATGCAAATCCGTGGTATCATTATAATCACTGAAAAAGGGAAAGAAAAGCCACAATTATGCATACAAACACACACCCGTACACATGAAGAGAGATTTCATTACAAAGGGGTATACATACACATGGAAAAATTAAGTTCAAGGATATAATTGATTTAAGTATGGATTTACCAGCTAAAAGAGAAATAAATTGAAAAACGTATTCAATAATAATTGAAATGATGCGGGAAGATTGATGTGGAATGGAGAGAGAAAAAACAATGAACCATACTTACTCGCTTGAGAAAATCACCTGCGGTAAGACGTAAAACTATAGCACAAGGATATTGATTGGCCCGCATAAATTGATAAGGTAAGCAGAATGGCAAGAGGAGACTGTTCATAATGTGACAAACAGAATCATTTGAATTCTCATCGTCATCTGAGTCCTGATCCACTGTGACCTGATGTTGTTGGTCATTGCCATTATACCATTGATCATCATCATTATCACGATTATTGTCATTATTAACATCACCATGACTGTGGGCATAATGTCCTTTAGTGACTGTCATTTGGATATTATTTGTAGCTGGAGTCCTTTCTTGGACTTGGGCCGTTTGTTTGCAAGGCCACCACCGCTGGGATGTGTGTCCAATGCCGTTTTACATTGTGGACAAATGTGTGGCAATGTAAAACAGAAAACTTTCACATTGCAATGATGGAAGCATAAAATGCCCGGATCTGAGGTAATTGTGGTCGTTGATGTTGTTGTTGTTGTTGTCACTGCTGCTGCTGTTGGTTTATTTGTTGTTGATTGTGGTGGTGCCACAGAGTTTGTAGGAATTCCACAAAGGCCACTACTACACTGGCAGCACCTGCAGATGAAATACTTTTGCTCATGATTCTTGTTGTCATGCTTTGAGTGGATACCAATGTTGATGCTGCTGCTGTGGATGATACTTTGGCCAGAAGCTATAAGCGTTGCTGCTGTTGTTGATACCTTTGTTAACGTCGATGTTAACATGAACTGTTGTTCTTGTTTGTGCTATCCTCCTCCTTTCTGACCGCAGAAAATTGAATCACTTTTATTACTTTCACAGCAATTGTCTGGTTCGACTAGAACAGAACAGAGTTAGCTAAGGTTTTTTTGTGGAGGTAGCGAACCAGGTGTGTGCTGTGTGTAGTTTCTATCATTCAATTCCACTTGGTATTTCTGCTGATCCAACAAACTGCAATGAAACGGAAGAAAAAGAAAGATTCTTAGAAGTTTTAGTTTGACATTAACATTTGACAATTGTTTCAGGGAATTCCATTCATATGTAGGAAAGTTAGGTTTCATTCAACCACGAGTGTCACCGTCCATCTATATTCGTTCTACTTCTTCGATTTGTTGCCTTAATCAATAAATGGAATGTGTGTGGTTTTACTTTAATTTCAAAGAGTGGTGAGAGGAAACCAGTAGGGAAAGTGCAAAATGCAGACGAACCGACAATTTAATACCCCTCAAAACTTTGGGTATATACAAAGGGTGCTCGGACGTTTTTTACTGTACCAGACGTAGTGAGCCGACTTCGAACAATCAATGCACATGTCTTTTGGCAATATATGCAAAATATAAATTCAATCGGGCAAACTTAGAGTCGAAAATATACACGGGATTTTCAGTACGCTATGCCAGATTTCGTGCAAATCAAAAGAATTATAAAGGGACTTTAACGCACCATTTGGATTAAATCCGACGAAAATATGGGAGCTATATATATATATATATATATATATATACATAGCGCAACCGATTTCTACGAAACTTAACACACATCATTCTAGACTTAAATCAGTACGGTATGCCAATTTTGGTGCCAATCTAAAGATTTATAGGAGCTTTGGTGCACCATTTTCATTAAATCGGACGAAAATATATGGGAGCTTTATCTAAATCTTAACCGATTTTCAGGAAATTAACACACACTATTTTAGACTTAATTCAGTAACAAATTTCGTCCAAATCAAAATATATATAGGGACTTTGGTACACCATATACCTTAAATCGGACGAACACATATATGGAAGTTATATCTAAATCTGAACCGATTTTCAAGAAACTTAACACACATTATTCTAGACTTAATTCAGTACGCTATACCATATGTCGTGCAAATGAAAATATACATAGGGACTTTGGTACACCATTTACATTAAATCGAATGAAAATATATATGGGAGCTATATATAAATCTGAACCGATTTTTCCCAATTTCAATAGGGTTTGTACTACTAACTATATGTGGGGCTATGTAAAATAATGGACCTATAATGACCATTTTCAGTATAGATTAATACCACCTTTCAAAAATCAGCAATGACAAATAGCAGTTATGTTGGTATATAAAACTTCAAAATATCGAAAAGGGACGGTCATCAATTTATAAATTGATAAGTTCCGCCATATCATGATAAATGCTGATTTCCATACATCGTTTGGAAATGGTAGGTGCTACAGTTATTTAAATAGTATCCCATGCAGGGTGTAGTAGTAATTTTGTCAAATCGGGATATAGCCATCCTCAACTCCAATTCATGTAGTCAATCCCAAGGAGACAAATTTATATATATCTCACAAGGAAACCAATATCCCAAACTTCACATCCTAAATGGAGTAGCTTTTCACAGTCGTCCTATCTGCAGATTTAGGAATCTATATGACCACCAATTGGATATTACATAGATCTACCTTATTGCTATCACTAAGAAAAACATTTAACTCACTATATATATATATATAGGGATCACAATACGTCACTACAGGATCTGATCTTCATCGGGTGTCAGTGGAGTGGACTATTGACTTTTATGCGTGAAAGCGGAAACGTTGGAAACAATCGAATATCTACGGTTATAGGCACCTATACATTTTAATATCGCCAGCCATACTTCCAAATATTCGGTACTATGGTGATTTGTATACGTTTCAACCGAATTGTAATTTGCTACGTTTGGTTCTCATTGGGTATTAAATCTTCCTACAGAAAATGGTACATATAATGGTACACTCATTATTCGGTATATTTGAGGGTTTGGGGAATGTTTTTTACCCAATTCGCTTCAGTTTTGATTTATCCAATTTTTATGGGATCTTCTACCAAAAATAATCCATGACAGTTTCTCTTGGCTATTGGCTGGGAGGATAATACGATGCTTTAGGGTTACGTTAGGTTTACGTTATGTAAGCGGGAAAGGTGACAAGACGAATGGGCAGTTCGAGACCTATATAAATACTGTAACCAATGGACGTTTCAACAAGCTTCAAGCAAACATTATACAGGACTCACTACAAGAGGGATTAATAAGTATATAACCAGTGATACAAAAGTATTTTGCGGTAAGAATAAAATGGGTTAATTTGTTATTTACCGGACCTTTGCTACCTTCCTAAAACCAAAATGACCTCCTAAACAAAATATACCACAAAAAACGTTCTACTTCATATAACCACGAAAGAGTGATATTTTCTTTTTTATGTCATTTAATTTCAATAGCTTTTAAATAATTCTCCATTTATCTTCATTTTATTTTGCTTATATCGTGCTTTTCTATTGTGATTGCTCTGGTTGTTGTTAAAAACCATTAAAAGGGGGTAAAACCTTTTGTTCTTTTGTAGAATTTCTGTTTTACTTTTTTGTGGCTATGTTCACAATAGCTGCGCCATCGTAACATTTATTTGAATACAACTTCAACAGCATCTAAAGTGGTTTCGTTGTTTTATATAGTTGTTCATTTCTTTTTTGGCTTAATTTCTTCATGTTGATGTTGTGGCGTTATTTTCCACTCTATTCATTGGAAATGGTTGGTGGTATTTGTTTGCTAGATCTGTCATATATTTGGTGTAAAAGGTTGCCAAACAAAGGTTTAACATTTTTGTAAAGGTATTGGATGGAGAGGTATTTTTTTCTTGGGGAAAATGTTTTTAACAATAATATTCATGTAGTATAACATGGATCCTTCTGCGGGGCAATAATATCAAGGAATATACCTAAAGTTGAACCGATGTTGATATTTGTTGGCAGGAATATTTACCACCCAAGGAAAAACCCAACATTAAAATTAGAGCCAATTTGCTTGAAAACGTGTCGAAAATTCAGGGTAGCGTTTAATTGGGGCTACACAAAAATTTAAACCCATCTTAAATATAAAACACCTTAGAATCTGTTAAAATTTCCAAACTCTATATTAAATTTTAATAGATATCACAAAATTTACATATAATTTTATTCTGATCAAAAATTTATATACTGGGGTTTCTTTCCAATATTTCAAAGAGTTGTTAACGGAAAAGTTTAATATGTAGAGGATCGGTTGACTTCAGTAGTCAATCGGACCGATCATCAACAACGCCGTAGTTTTGCTGATTGGGTTCATGAAATGCGCGAACAAATTCGGACTATCGTCGAAAAATAATCTTTGTGGCTGCGTCAATAAAATTTGTCGAATGTCTGGGATGTTTGGAATTTAAAGTGGATTTATCGTTCCACGCTTTTTTTTTGTGATTTGGATGTACGGCCTCATTTTCGATATTTTGAAGGTTTCAACCACATTGTCCGGTATTTTGAATATTTTGGCCGAATTTTCCTACGTATTCCGTATTATTGAAGGGTGAAAACATTCTTGTAGAAAAATGGACTTTGTGGACTTACATCGAAGTAAGTCCATTTTTGATATAAGCGTCATATAGAAGTCCCCGTCAATATTCGGTATTTTCAAGTTTTCAGCCCCATTTTTTATTAAAAGGCTATAATTCTAGAAGTTTTGGCATTGGTTTCATACCACGATTGTGTTCAATTTTCAGTTTTTTAAGGTTTTAGTCGTGTTATTGAACCGAATTTGGCATTCCGATTTCTTCTCTTTCATACAGATTCACATTTGACACAGTTCCCATATAATGGAACTGTCCCATTTTTGGTAATTTGAAACTTTTTCCCTAAAGTGGCTTTAGTTTAGCGTTCCGAGTTCTTGAGGTGTGAAACGATTTTGAGGTTCGCTTCCGAAACTTTTAGCCACCGAAGTGCCTGTAATATAGCACTCGGGATTCCTTTCCAATCAAAAATTTCATATTTCAATATATGTCAGTGGCGTTTTTCGTCTTCCATAGAAATGCAATTTTATTGTTCCAAGCCCAGTTTCCCAGTTCCCAGTAATTTCTAATTTGTACTAAAATTTTAGTACTAAATTTTATTTGGAATGACAAAACAACACTTCTGATTGGAAAGCCTAGTACAATAGTGACCATTCGTATGTTTCATTATACCCTTCACCACACTTTGGTAGAGTGTCTTTGTGCATATGTTTGTAACAAGCAAAAGGAATCGAGATAGACACGAGGTTCCTTTTGAGAATAAGCATAGAATCATTTTCTGAGTCGATTTACGCATGTCCGTCTGTCCGCCCGTCCGTCCATGTATTTTTGTGAACAAAATACAGGTCGCATTTATGATCCGATTTGGATGAAATTTGGCATAGGTCACTTATTTGGCCAAAGGACGAACCCCATTGAAATTGAAAAAATTGGTTCAGATTTAGATATAGCTCCCATATATATTTTCGTCCGATTTAATGTAAATGGTGCACCAAACTCCCTGTATATCTCTCGATCTGCATGAAATTTGACACAGCCTAATGAATTAAGTCTAGAATGATGTGTGTTAAGTTTCCTGAAAATCGGTTTAGATTTAGATATATCTCCCATATAAATTTTCGTCCGATTCAATTTAAATGGTGCCCAAAGTCCCTATATATCTGTCGATTTGCACGAAATTTGGCATAGCGTACTGAATTAGGTCTAGATTGATGTGTGTTAAGTTTCGTGGAAATCGGTTCAGATTTAGATATAGCTCCAATATATATTTTCTTCCGATTTTATGTTAATGCAACGCCAAAGTCCACATATATCTTTCGATTGGCACGAAATTTGGCATTACGTACTGGATGGAGTCTAGAATGATGTGTGCTAAGTTTCTTGAAAATCGTACCTGATTTAGATAAAGCTCCCATATATATTTAATAGAAATGGTGCACCAAATATATATCTTTCGATATGATGTGCGATAAGCTTCGTGAAAATCGTTCCAGATTTAGATATAGCTCTCATATATTTTTCGTCCGTGAAAATCGGTTCAATGAAATGAAATTTAGCATAGGTTTCAGAAAGGCTTAAATATCATATATTCAAGTTCGTTCAATTTCATGCCAATGTTCTTTCGAAAAGGGTAGAATATACCCAAAGTGGTGAATGGTATTATATAGTCCGCCCAGTCCGACTTTACTACATTCCTTACTGGTTTTATTCTTGCTACACTCAACCAAAGGTATGTCTCTCTTGTCTACTACAGGAATATTAATTCTCCCTTTCTGACTGTTTTCATTGTTACCGACTTTATCCAACATCAACCAACAACTGTATGACAGAAGGCCAAATTCAATCCATACTCACCCCATGTGAGTTTTTATAGATTTCTCTGCGTATCTCTACGACAACGATGAAGATGATGATGCTGGTGATCATCATCATCGGCAGCAGCAGCTTACCTGTGGTCATATCTGTTATTCCCTAAACATTTCACATAGTAAACGTAGAAATTGTTATTAACAGCAACATATAGGACAATAGTCAACAAAAAATGCTGATTAGGTTTGATTTAAAATTGAAACATTTGTATGCAAAGTGTTTTGAATTTTTGTTCAAGCATCGATAGCAGCTGGCAGCTGCCAAAGTTTTCAATATTTTGCGTATGGACATGTGCTACGTACGTGATTTTTGAAACTTGTTATGGAGATTGTGGTAATCTCAACTACATGGAAACTGGAGCAGTAACAACAACAACAATTTCAATATGGTCAATTTCGGAATACCTGTGGTATGATGTGATGTGGTGGCATTTTGTATATCCAAATCCACTCGTTTAAACAGATGCAAATTTTGAACAGAAAAACATTTGTTGAGTCAGAATTCTTTGTATTTTGGGGGTTTACAAACATTTGTATGACTTCTTCCCTATAATAGGAGATTAAAGATGACAACATAATACTCGAAAATATTGAACAGATAGGTATGCATTTAAATGAAAATTACATATTTTGCGTTGCTACGTGTTTGGGAACTTTGTAAATTTTAGAGTTTACGAGTTTTTAATAATAGGCGATTTGGTATGAAGGGAAAACGTGAGTATGAGGTCATGTAATTATATGTAATTGAGAAAACGTTTTTTATATAAAATTCCCTGAACTAGTAAAAACATATAAAATGTTGTGAAGATTATGTGATTACACTGTGACACATTTTTCAACTTGAAAATCTTGGAAACTTGACCAGGACTATCATCAGGAGGGACAAAATTTGTGTAAGCCCTATGCACGGGAGTAACACCTGACGATACCACAAATAGACTCAATTAAGTACGGTATGCTAAATTTCATGCAAATCGAAAGATATATAGGGACTTTGGGGCACGATTTATATTAAATCGGACGAAAATATATATGAGGGCTATATCTGAACCGATTTTCTCGAAACTTAACACACATCATTCGATACTCATTTCAGTATGCTATGGAAATTTTCGTAAACATCGAAATATATATACGGACTTTGGTGCACCATTTCTATTAAATCGGACGAAAATATATATGGGAGCTATATCTACATCTGATCCGGTTTTTCCAAAAACTGACAGACATCATTCTAGACCCAATTCAGTACGCTATGTCAAATTTCCTATACTATTTACAAAAAATCAGACGAAAATATGTATGGGAGCTATATTTAAATCTGAACCGATTTTCACGAAACTTAGCAGAAGTCATTCTAGACCCAATTCAGTACGCTATGCCAAATTTCGTGTAAATCTATAGATATATAAGGACTTTGGTGCACCAATCTGAACCGATTTTTCCCAATGTGAATAGGGTTCATCCTTGGGCCAAATAAATAAGCTGTGCCACATTTCGTCCAATTTGGATAATAAATACGACCTGTACTTTGTTTACAATTTAAGATGGACAGACAGACGGACGGATGGACATGCATAAATCGACTCAGAAAGTGATTCTATGCATATTCTAAGAAGGAAGCATGTGTCTATCACGTTTATTTTTGCCTGTTACAGACATATGTACATAGACATAATACCCTGTTCAACAGTGCGGTGAAGGGTATAAAAACTAACAAAAAACCTATCGTAAGATGGAGAGACCTTGTGTATGTAGATGTATGTGTATGTAGATTGTTGTACTTTTCCTTTATTTGCACTTCATTTTAACACTATTATAATAATTAAATAAATACTAAAACGCAAATAGCGGAGCAGTATGTCGGACTGGTAGTTAAGACAATAATCGGAACCTCAAGCAATATTTCCTAGCCATCAGCGCGTAATTTGCGTCCTTCAGTATGGTAATGCCAATACTAAACAATATCCGAATAGGCAGACCTCTGTAAATATGTACGTATAACTCCCACATCCGAGGACATACACCAATATAATTGTTATCAGTTTAAAGGTTAACCACTCCTCTTGGATATACTATCAACTCTTCGGGTCTATGTCAGGAGTAAATGTATACACTATAGAATACAAATTTTGTCTTGGGGCTGTACAATGCTATAATACCCATAAAACAACGTAATGTGGGATATAGTAAAATAATTCGTGTTATATCGAACTTCTAAATATGAAAACGTTAAATAATTATCCTTGTGTAAACTCATTCTTCACATACTGTTTGTTTTTTAAGAGTCATTCGCATGATAATGAACTAGAAGAAGTTCCCAAGATATTATAAACTTAATATTTAACAATAACTAAACCATTTTTTATTAAATTGGTCCTATATTCGATTTTGATTAAACTTTGGAAGAAATATTAAGATGTGCAAAGTTTGAACGAAATGGGTCATTGCTTCGAGAGTTATCGAGCGTTCTAGCCAGACAGAAGGAAATT
This sequence comes from Musca vetustissima, assembly GCF_032173495.1. Classification (NCBI taxonomy): domain Eukaryota; kingdom Metazoa; phylum Arthropoda; class Insecta; order Diptera; family Muscidae; genus Musca; species Musca vetustissima. Next base: position 34,544 of record NW_026888915.1, read on the forward strand.
GGTAAATGACTTTAAATTGTCTAATACGGACTTAGTTCAAAGAAAAGTTGGGTCTATCAATATTTCGAATAAACACATTTTTAGCAATAAGCAACCGCCATAAGGATAGGGTATAAAAATTACTCCCTCTTTTGATAGTATACCGACATTCATACATATGGGGTATATTCATAATTTTGATCCATATATATATATATATATATATATATATATATATATATATATGTCAGGTCAGGTTTTTTCATATCTAGAATATATGCACTTAATAGGGGTTTCTACGATAACGTTTAACTTTCCTACTAAAGGGCATTTACAATTCAGCCTAGGCAAGCATAATATTATTTATTGTGCTTCTTATAATTATGAATAATTTATTATTACTGCCATAAACAAAATGGTTTGGTCATGCGAATTCAAGTCGTGAATCGTGAAAAGTAATTAAGAAATATGTAATGGACAAGGCATTGAAAAATTACTTGATTGACAGTTGAAAAAGTTCTGACAGCAATGTAAATTAATAAAGCAATTTTAATTTTATTAGGAATACAATTCTCTTAAATGTGAAATTGGAGAGAAATCTTCTGCTCTCAATAACCAAAGTATGTTATGTTCTCAATCTCTATCTCTCTTTGGCAATTGGGTGATAAAATGCATTACGAATAACAATACCGGCATATTCGGTTCGATTGCATTCAAAACATCCGCACCACACAATATAAATATAAACAAACCGGTAAATTTCTGGGCAAACTCACCTTTGTTGGCGTGTAAAAGACTGAATGAGCGAGCAGAAGGGTATTGCGAGAGATATGAAGATGGGAATGTGAGAAATGTGTTGGAGGCGAATTGTGTATGTGTGGTAACATAACTATATTATGTCTATGTTATTAAGGTTAACATAGCTGGAATGGAAAAGCAAAAACCCCGTTAGAACGATTCAATTTCTCATGGCCCAAAGAAGAAATGTCGTTAACAGGGTTTTTACTAACACAATGTAGCACCCTTAACGCAATAGTTAATGGCGAGCATTGGTTACAAACGGTTGCGTTTCGAACCTCAAAGCGGCAAAATCTGAACCAACTCACGTGAACGGATATTGCCAAACAAACTTGTCTCGTTCATATCGGGGAATGTTGTTTCGTAAAAAATTAAAATAAGAAAATTAACAGAAAATACAAGTTAAACAAACCAAAAAAAATCTCCAACTAAAGTGAATTGAATAAAAATATATTTGAAGAAAAATAAATTTATGGAATATAGAATATGTATATAGAAAAAATAAATAATTAAAATCCTTGTTTTAATTAATAGGTATTTAATAAAAAAAAATCAATTAAGAAATTTTGAAAGGATGAATACATATAACAAGTCAAAGAAATATACCATAAAATTGTAATTACAGATGCTACAATTTAATCCCCTTATTATATAAACATTTCAGGTTTAATTCCTGGTAATTAGTAAAACATAAAAAGTATTGTTAACAAATTGGTGAAATTATAGACATTGTCACGAAGATTACTGCGATTTACAAATAGTAGCTTTAAAATTGTTGGAAATGTCATTCCATTACTCTCTCTTTGTAATGCCTGCATATGTTGTCCTCGTAGAGACCTGATATTGGTATCGTTTTATGTTTCCATCTATCTTTGAAGTCGATGGATTCAACACAACAAAACAAGCAACTACAAGAATAACTACACTACTAAATTAAGTACGACAGAGGAAAACATGTCCATTGTTAATATATCAATATTAAAACTTTATTGTATCTACCAACCAAAATATTTACAAACGCACTCATACAAATTCAAAAAATGGAAATAATATACGAAAGGATAACCAAAAGGATAATGACCTAAACAATTTTTGGTAAGTGAACACAAAAGAGAACAAAAACTAAAATCATTCATATTATAGTTGTTCTGTGTTATATACAAATATATATATATACTAGCAAGACCCGTGGCGCTTCGCTGCCCCTGAATCTTGAATTTTTATATGCTCGTATTAACAATACAGAAATGTGTGAAATATCTATGCGTTTTCTTGTCTTCCTATTGGTAACTGATATTTGTATAGAAGTTATTGAATTTTTCGCTGTTTTTTGTAATGGTGGTAATTCTTGTTTCCTTTGAAACTAAGAAAAAGATGTTTTTCATATACTGAAACCAGTAAGGAAAGTAGTAAAGTCGGGCTGGGCCGACTATATGATACCCTTCACCACTTTGGGTATATTCTACATATGTTTCCAGCTTAGCAACATCATTTTAGACTTAATTCAGTATTTCAGTAGTGTTGGCGGTTTATTTGGGATACCATTTGTATTTTGTTTTTATAAAAAACAACTATTTATTAGTGGGGAATGTATGGCATTGATTGCCGAGGGGTAAGGCAGGGAAGACTATAGTTTCGGATCACGCCACTGATCCTCATCAGTTTCCTTAGTTTTTTGTTGGGATAATCTCCCCAGAAGCTATTGCTTCTATACAAAAAACCTTTCAAACCCAAAATGTCTCTTGTAACAACGCGAAGTACTTAGCTGACCAACGTACCCTATACCAAAATTCCTGCAAATTGAAATATATATAGGGACTTTGGTGCACCAATTACATGAAATCGGACGAAAATATATATGGGAGCTATATCCAAATCTGAACCGATTTTCATTAAACTTAGCACAAATTATTACAGACCCAAATGTCAGTACGCTATGCCCAATTTCGTGCAAATCGAAAGATATATAGGGTCTTTGGTACATTAATTACCTTAAATCGGATGAAAATATAAATGGGAGCTATATCTAAATCTGGACCGATTGTCACGAAACTTTGCACACATCATTCTAGACTTAATTCAGTACGCTATACCAAAAGATTTCCAGGGACTTTAGTGGACTATTTACCTAAAATCGGGCGAAGCAATATATGGGAGCTAAATCTAAATTTGTACTGATTGCCACGAAACTTTGCACACATCATTCTAAACTTAATTTAGTACGCTATGCCAAATTTCGTGCAAATCGAACGATATATAGGGACTTTTGTACGCAATTTACCTTAAATCAGACGAAAATATATATGGAAGCTATATCTGAATCTGAACCGATTTTCACGAAACTTAGCATACATCATTCTAGGCCTCATTCATTACGCTGTGCCAAATTTCGTGCAAATCGAAAGATATCTAGGGACTTTCGTACACAATTTACCTTAAATCGGACGAAGATATATATGGGAGCTATATCTAAATCTGAACCGATTTTCACGAAACTTGGCATACATCATTCTAGACCTAATTTATTACGCTGTGCCAAATTTCGTGCAAATCGAAAGATATATAGGGACTTTGGTACACAATTTACCTTAAATCGGACGAAGATATATATGGGAGCTATATCTAAATCTGAACCGATTTTTATAAAATTTTACACACATCATTCTAGACCTAATTCATTACGCTGTGCCAATTTTCGTGCAAATCGAAAGATATATAGGCACCGTTTACATTAATTCGGACGAAAATATATATGGGAGCTATATCTAAATCTGAACCGATTTTTCCCAATTTCAATAGGGTTCGTCCTTGGGCCAAACAAATGAGTTGTGCCAAAATTCATCCAATTCGGATCATAAATGCGACATGTACTTTGTTTACAATTTTACATCTACAGACGGACGGACGGACGGACATGCATAAATCGACTCAGAAAGTGATTCTATGCATATTCTCAAAAGGAACCATGGGTCTATCTCGATTATTTTTGCCTGTTACAAACATATGCACAAAGACATAATACCCTGTACCACAGTGTGGTGAAGGGTATAAAAATTCAAAATTGATATCTTTTATAAATTTTACACAAATTTTATTTCGTTATAAGTATGTATATATGTGCATGAAAATGAATAGAAGACGGTTAGTATTATTAATGAACTGGTCGTTATTGTCAGTACAGATAAGTACACTTAATACGGTAAATAACTATTTTGCACATTTTAATATCCCACTATCCGACTTATAACGTGTTTTTCTGATGAAAATAAATCGTTTTATAATTAAAATCAAGGGTTATATTGTTAGTGTATGTTAGGGTCTTCACTTCAAATACTATTTTCAATGAACTTATTCCCAATTAGTCCAAACGTGTCATTTTTTTGTATATGACCAACCCTAATATTCGATATCAGGCATTGACATTTTTTTCCATAAAAATAATATTGTTTTGGTATTTTTTTTTTTTATTCAAATAAAATTTTTCACAAACTGACAAAAATGAAAAAATTATAATGTCAATTATGTAATTATGTATATATGTACATATTTTGTATTTTATGTATTTCAAATTATATCCTCAACGTTCCAAAATCTTCGGATCATGCGCAATTGCAGCAATCTCTCTGAAACAAATTTGAAAGTAACATACATACAAACATATATTATTTTTGATGATATTACACCGCATCCACGCGAATTTTTAGGAGTATATCTAACCTATGTTACTTCCATCGCTTGACGTACTCTTGGTAAAACTTGTTCAGTGGTTCTTAAGTACACAAACAATATGCTTTCGATTTTCTATATACATTCATACATACAGTGAGTGTAATAAGTATTTTGCCTCAATACAAATTTGACAAATTTCTAATATATACGCCTAAAGCCAGCATACTAAAGATGTAAAATGAATTATGTATGATAGGATATGTTTGTGGACATATATAGATCTTATTTCTGCAAGAACCACTGCGAAAGACCTATTGGTCTAGAAGATGTCGGCCAAATCTATACCAACCCAAAAACGATTATCACAAAAAAGTATTTTGCTTTTTATTATTATTTTTGAAAAAATAGTTACCACTGCGGGTAACCACATACTAAAAGCGATTTGGCGACGATTCCAATAAACCACGGCATTTTTTCGCGAATATTTTCTCACATTTACGTTCAATACATTCTCCAGCAATATTTCATTTAATATTTGGTAATTCCTCGTCCTAATCTCAAAATAAGAGTATTAAATATCGTCATCACGGCTTCAAAACATCCCAAATAAGTTTAGAATGATAAAAAGGAGGTTTTGAAAAATATATCGCGAGGGCAGGACCTTAAAAACTAATAAAACCAAAATCCGACAACAAATTATTAAAAAACCAGTAAGGAAAGTAGTAAAGTCGGACGGGGCCGACTATATGATACCCTTCACCACTATGGGTATATTAAGCAGGACTATAACATAAAATTGGATGAAAAAAATGTGATATTTATCTAAATGTGAATCTACCTAGATCTATCCATAAAGTATGTCAATCGACTTCAAACAAATATAAATAGGTCATCCGTTGGGCTATGTCTGCACTTCTATGCTCAATTTTTTAAGTTGTGCAAAATTTGATGTCAATCTGACTAACATGAGGAGTTTGATGCCCAATTTACTAGAAATCGGGCGAAAATATATATGGAAGCTCTATCCAAATATTGAGCGTTTTCAAACAAACTTGTCACAGGTTAGGTTATACAACTTTCAGAACGTTTTATTCCAATTGGTTCCTTAGTACGTCAATTACTTAAAATCAATCTATAATAAAAGGGAGCTATATCTAAATCTGGACCGATTTTCACGAAACTTGGCAGACATCATTCTAGGCTCAATTAAGTACGTTATGCCAAATTTCGTGCAAATCGAAGGATATATAGGGACTTTGGTGCACCATTTACATGAAATCGGACGAAACTATATATGGGAGCTATATCTAAATCAGGATCTATTTTCACGAAACTTGGCAGACATCATTCTAGACTCAATTCAGTACGTTATGCCAAAATTCGTGCAACTCGGAAGATATTTAGCGACTTTGGTGGACCATTTACATCAAATCGGACGAAACTATATATGGGAGCTATATCTAAATCTGGACCGATTTTCTCCAAACTTGGCAGACATCCCTCTAGGCTTAATTCAGTACGTTATGCCAAATTTCGTGCAAATCAGAAGATATATAGGGACTTTGGGCACTATTTACATGAAATCGGACGAAACTATATATGGGAGCTATATCTAAATCTGGACCGATTTTCACGAAACTTGGCAGACATCATTCTAGACCTAAATGATTAGGCTGTACCAAATTTCGTGCAAATCGAAAGATATATAGGGACTTTGGGGCACCATTTACATGAAATCGGACGAAACTATATATGGGAGCTATATCTAAATCTGGACCGATTTTCTCCAAACTTGGCATACATCACTCAAGGCTTAATTCAGCACGTTATACCAAATTTCGTGCAAATCAAAAGATATATAGGGACTTTGGGGCACCATTTACATGAAATCGGACGAAACTATATATGGGAGCTATATCTAAATCTGGACCGATTTTCACGAAACTTGGCAGACATCATTCTAGACCTAAATGATTAGGCTGTACCAAATTTCGTGCAAATCGAAAGATATATAGGGACTTTGGGGCACCATTTACATGAAATCGGACGAAACTATATATGGGAGCTATATCTAAATCTGGACCGATTTTCTCCAAACTTGGCATACATCACTCTAGGCTTAATTCAGCACGTTATACCAAATTTCGTGCAAATCAAAAGATATATAGGGACTTTGGGGCACCATTTACATGAAATCGGACGAAACTATATATGGGAGCTATATCTAAATCTGGACCGATTTTCACGAAACTTGGCAGACATCATTCTAGACCTAAATGATTAGACTGTACCAAATTTCGTGCAAATCGAAAGATATATAGGGACCGTTTACATTAAATCGGTTAAATATATATATGGGAGCTATATCTAAATCTGAACCGATTTTTCCCAATTTCAATAGGGTTCGTCCTTGGGCCGAATAAGTGACCTATGCCAAATTTCATCCAATTCGGATCATAAATGCGACCTGTACTTTGTTTACAATTTAACACCAACAGACGGACAGACGGACGGACGGACGGACGGACGGACGGACGGACATGCATAAATCGACTCAGAAAGTGATTCTATGCATATTCTCAAAAGGAACCATGTGTCTATCTCGTTTCCTTTTGCCTGTTACAAACATATGCACAAAGACATAATACCCTGTACCACAGTGTGGTGAAGGGTATAAAAATATCGCGAAACCCCATTTTTCTGACTTTGAAAACTTTATGGTCCATTAATATTGATCTAGGAACCAATATATGCGATGAAAATAGCAATAAGGAGGTCAGATTCAAAGGTATGAACGGTTTTGTGGCAATTGAAATACATCTTATTTCGAAAACAAATAGATCGACCAGTTTATTCACTGCTGCAGTTTATTCGTAACTGATGGTGTTAAACGGATATAAAATATTGAATGCGTCTTCGTCACCAGCTACCACAGTTTTTCAAAACGCAATAGTATTTGACGAAGAATGATGTTTTCTCCCAAATGCATGTACTGTTTTGTTGTTTCTGTTGTTTTAGAACAGTTCATATCTTTGAATCTGACCTCTTTATTGTCATTTTCATCGCATATATTGGTTCCTAGATCAATATTAATGGACCATAAAGTTTTCAAAGTCAGAAAAATGGGGTTTCGCGATATTTTTTTAAATAATTTGTTTGCCGGATTTTGGTTTTAACAGTTTTTAAGGTCCCGTCCTCGCGATATATTTTGCAAAACCTCCTTTTTATTATTCTAAACTTATTTGGGATGTTTTGAAGCCGCGACGACTATATTTAATACTCTCATTTTGAGATTAGGACGAGAAATTACCAAATATTAAATGAAATATTGCTGGAGAATGTATTGAACGTAAATGTGAAAAAATATTCGCGGAAAAATGCCGTGGTTTATTGGAATCGTCGCCAAATCGCTTCCAGTATATGGAAACCCCCAATGGTAACTATAAAACCAGTAAGGAAAGTAGTAAAGTCGGACGGGGCCGACTATATGATACCCTTCACCACTATGGGTATATTAAACAGGGCTATTAACATGAAATATATATGGGAGCTATATAGACCGATTTTCTCGAAACTTGGCTCCCATATATAGGCTCAATTCAGTACGTTATGCCAAATTTCGTGCAAATCGAATATATATAGGAACTTTGGGGCACCATTTACATGAAATCGGACGAACATCAGACAGACAGAGAGACATCACTCTAGGCTCAATTCAGTACGTTATGCCAAATTTCGTGCAAATCGAAAGATATATAGGGACATTGGGGCACCATTTACATGAAATCGGACGAAACTATATTTGGGAGCTATATCTAAATCAGGACCGATTTTCACGAAACTTGGCAGACATCACTCTAGGCTTAATTCAGTACGATATGCCTAATTTCGTGCAAATTGAAAGATATATAGGGACTTTGGGGCACCATTTACATGAAATCGGAGGAAACTATATATGGCAGGCAGCAACGTACACAGGATTTCATTTCGGGGAAGGCCCGGTAGTACAAAATGAAAAAATTCGCTGTTGCAAACATAAATTTACTGTGAAAAAAAATCATTTTGGGGGGGGGGGGTGGTCCCGGTTCCCCAGGGCTCCCCCCTGCGTACGACCCTGATGGCAGGTATATATAAATCTGAACCGATTTTCTCAAAACTCGGCAGACATCACTCTAGACTCAATTCAGTACGTTATGCCAAATTTCGTGGAAATCGAAAGATATATAGGGACTTTGGTGCACCATTTACATGAAATCGGACGAAACTATATATGGGAGCTATATCTAAATCTGAACCGATTTTCACGAAACTTGGCAGACATCATTCTAGGCTCAATTCAGTACGTTATGCCAAAATTGGTGCAAATCGAAAGATATATAGGGACTTTTGATGCACCATTTACATGAAATCGGACGAAACTATATATGGGAGCTATATCTAAATCTGGACCGATTTTCACGAAACTTGGCAGACATCATTCTAGACCTAACTGATTAGGCTGTACCAAATTTCGTGCAAATCGAAAGATATATGTGGACTTTGGTGCACCATTTACATGAAATCGGACGAAACTATATATGGGAGCTATATCTAAATCTGGACCGATTTTCATGAAACTTGGCAGACATCATTCTAGACGTAAATGATTAGGCTGTCCCAAATTTCGTGCAAATCGAAAGATATATAGGGACCGTTTACATTAAATCGGTTAAATATATATATGGGAGCTATATCTAAATCTGAACCGATTTTTCCCAATTTCAATAGGGTTCGTCGTTAGGCCGAATTAGTGACCTATGCCAAATTTCATCCAATTCGGATCATAAATGCGACCTGTACTTTGTTTACAATTTAACATGGACAGACGGACAGACGGACGGACATGCATAAATCGACTTAAAAAGTGATTCTATGCATATTCTCAAAAGGAACCATGTGTCTATCTCGTTTCCTTTTGCCTGTTACAAACATATGCACAAAGACATAATACCCAGTACCACAGTGTGGTGAAGGGTATAAAGACGAAGCGTATGTTATATAATGATTTTTTCAAAAATAATAATAAAAAAGCAAAATACTTTTTTGTGATAATCGTTTTTGGGTTGGTATAGATTTTGGCCGATATCTTCTAGACCAATAGGTTTTTCACAGTGTTTCTTGCAGAAATAAGACCTAAATATGTCCACAAAAATATCCCATCATACATAATTCATTTTACATCTTTAGTATGCTGGCTTTAGGCGTATATATTGGAATTTTGTCAAATTTGTATTGTGGCAAAATACTTATTACACTCACTGTATGTGTAGATAGAAATGCAATGAGGAGTGCATTTACTTTCAGGGCATGTCATGACATACAGTGTAAATATCATTAACATCTGTTCAGCGGTTTTAGCGTCTATCGGGAACATACACACAAACAAACAAATTTTTTTTTTCTATTTTATATATATAGATATATATATATGTTCATCCAATATAAGAATATGATATAATAAAATATGTATTTTGCATAGGTTTTCACACACCTATACTGGAACAAAAAATTTATCACGGCATAACTCACGATAACCAACACACATCATTCAAGGCATAATTTAATCCGCTATGCCAAATTTCGTCAAAATCGAATGATATACAGGGACTTTAGTACACCGTTTACATTAAATCGGACCGAAATATATGTGGGAGCTATATCTAAATCTGAACTGATTTTCTCGAAACTTCGCGTACTTCATTCTAGGCCTAACTTAGTTCGCTATAACTTAGTAAAGTTATATAGGGACTTTGGTCCACCATTTATCTTAAATCGGACGAAAATATATATGGGAGCTATATCTAAATCTGAACCGATTTTTCCCATTTTCAATAGGGTTCGTCTTTGGGCCAAGTAAAGGAGTTGTGCCATATTTCACCCTAATCGGATGATAAATGCGACATATACTTTGTTTACAATTTAACATCAACAGACGGACGGACGGACATACATAAATCGACTCAGAAAGTGAAGTGTCTATCTCGTTTCCTTGTGCTTGCTGCAAACATATGCCCAAATACATAATACCCTGTACCACAGTGTGGTGAAGGGTATAATAATTATAAGACGAACCCTGTTGAAATTGGAGATGTTCGGCAGAAAAACATGGCGAGCTCTATCGTGATTTCAACAGACACACTGGCGAAAATGTTTTAAAATACCTATAATTGCAATACAATCTCAATCAATTAAAGTTTAAACTATCGAGCCATATTCGCCAGAAATGTAACCCTCAAATTTGTAATATTACAGTAGAGGTTTCTTTTAATAAATTCAGATTTAATAAAGCTATTATTTTGAAATTTAGAATAGTTTAAGGGAACCCCCCCCCCCCCATTCTCGATTTTAATTTTTCAAGATTTTCAATGGGCTGGTAAATGAATACAAATGCTTGTTAAGGTTTGTAACTGTGCACATATATAATTGAAGATTTAAAAGAGAAGAAAAATAATTTACTAAAAAAAATTGTTGTTGTTTTTTGTAATTAAATAAAAGCCTTATTTTTGATGGCGGGCATGATAACTCCTCACTGGAACATCGGAATCCGAAAATTCCAACGGTGTTAGAAAGTGTACATGTCGGGCTCTCGTATGAACTATGATTACTGATTTCGCTCTAAAATTAACAAAATGTTGGACCTTTGAAAAAATTTTTTTGGAAAATCGACGATTTTTTACCAAAAACCAAGTTAAAAAATAAGGAAGATCTTCACCGATTGGCTTTATCCTAGTTCATACGAGAGCTTTACACTCCCAGAGAAACGTTGCAAAATTTGGAACCGACTGGATTATTAGTTTTTGAGTTATCGTGCCCGCCATTCGCAAAAAAATGTTTAGAGAAAAACGCATTTAAAGTTTGAGAAGCCCTTCAGCCGTCACTTGATGCTGACACAATAAATCGGCTATATCTTCAAGAGTTCTTGAGATTTTCATTGAAATTTTGTAGAGACATTCTTTAATCAGTGTAGATTCGAATTATATCAACAAAAATTTTGACCCCGAGAATGGGGGGTCCCCTTAAAAAACAGTTTCTTCCTTTAGTTGAAACCCACCTGATATCAACTAAGTTAATATACTCTGTGGGGAATACAAAATATTAAAAGTTTAGATCACGAAAAAACATCTTCATAAGTAGATGTTATGTTTCTTCGTATTCATAAGTAGAGAATAAAACAATACTCCACACGCCTCGACATAATATTACTATTAAATTTTCCAAGAAGTGACTGAATGTGTTCATACAAAGCACCACTTTACATTTTTAATACACTTGCTAGACAACGAAATATTTCAAATACTTATTTTCGTATGCGACGAAGTTATATTTAATTTGTATGCACAAAAATTATTCCTTAGGTGATATTTTGTTGTTGTTTTTGTTGTCTGTGACTAAATAAAATAAAACTATTATTTGTTTTTGTGTATTATGTTAGTAAGGTATATCCTTAAGTATATGAAACAAACGTTGTTGGAACAAATAAATTCTTTAAAATATTTTAAAACTCACACACACAGCAGAAGTAGTCGAATAAAAGTGGAAAACAAAGTTAAGATGATTATAATGTTAATGTACATTATTCACTCGTCCGTTTATCTGTCTGTTTGTTTTGGACAGAATCGCACATTTTTATTCATTTGCTTGTCGGCAAGCCGACTAAAAAGGAATACTGTTTGGCATTTAAGGAAATGTGTTTGGGCGCCATTTGGTGGGTCGCTGTAAGAAATTTCACAAAATTAAATTGAATTTAGAACAGAGTTGTTCACACGTTTTCGTGAAAACTTAATTTAGATTTGTGATTGCTTTGCATACGCGGGAGATTATTTCACCTAAACCAATATGAGTAATATTAGCATCTCAGATTTAGAAAATGGACATTCACGAAGAGTAAATAGTGTGTGTTATAGTTAAATGCATTGTTATATATTTTATTAAGGAAAATACTGACATTCGAAAATTTCTGCCATAGGATCGAGCATATATTTTTAGGTCTAAATTTTGATGAATAGTAATATTTAGACTATGTCCATTTTAGAAGTTTGCCAGATACCGTAACGCCTAAAAATTTGCCAAATTTCCTATAATGGATTTAATAATTATACAATAAACAGCTTGATTCTCAAATATATACATCAAAATATTCATCCCAAATTAAAGAAATTATTTCATACTGGGAAAATATTCCACACATCAGGAAATGTCAAATGAAAACCAATTCCGTTGAAATATGTCTGAAAGGTTCTATTTTGAAACTTTTTGGTGGGATTACAACCCAATATATCAAGTTACATCTATTTCGTTTAAACACGTATCAAAAAACTTTATAATGTCAAAAACCTGGACTGATATATATCGAGATGTAGCAATGTATGTGCAATAGAATTTGGAAGCTCTTTCTTAGATATTGTGACCTCTATCATGATTTCAACAGACGGACATGTATAAATACACGTACAACTTAGTACTTTTAGTACCGTTCTAGTGCGAATTTCCAAAAACCCAGCCTTATCTGACACCTTTGGACCAAGAGAGACCCTCTCTCAAAATTTCAAGATTCTTGCTTCAGCCGTTTCGTCTGGGCGTTGATGAATCGTTAAATGCGTTAGTCAATCACTTTACTCTTTTTTATTAGTATAGATACCTTAGGTTACCGATGAATATCTAGAGATGTTGCACAACCCACCACATTATAATGGGATTAAAATTAAGTTTTGTACATTAATTCAACGTTTTGGACGTCTAAAATGCACTGGTTTGATCCGACGTGTAAGAGCATTCATTTTAATGGAGCAGAATGATCGGTCTTTTCTTGTTTTTTCTTAAAATTTCTCCACAAAATTGCTAAAAATTAATTTTATGATGGTCACAGGCGTAATATTTAAGAACCTATTATCCAGCCGAACTTCTTAATAAAATTTTAATATTCTTGCTTTAAAATTTATAGCCCATTATAGCTAAAACTGAAAATTTTAGAATATATTCCTAAAAATTTAGTTTTATTTTAGCCTAGGTACAAATAGAAATTCAATCTCAAAATGTCATAATTATATATTTATGTGTTCCATCTAATTATTTTAAATTTAAACGTTTTGAATTTTAAATATTTTATCGTATATACTAAATATTATTTTAAATTTAGGATTTTTATTAACTTTTATAATTGGTATACCACATTTCAAATGTTATATTACCAGACGTCGAAAAATACCCAGGTAATTACTCCTTGCATCATCCTATTGTCCATCCATATATTCACACACACACACATTTTGCAACAACATAAAACTATTGTCCTTGTTTTAATCCACCAAGAAGAAGAACATGAAGACAAAAACAAAAACCGATTGATAGTGACATTTTACGGTGTTTTTTTAGTAAATGGTAGATCACAAAACCCGGCTAAACCAGTCGTTCATATGTATGTGTTAATTGGAGCAGCACTTCAAATTTTTATACCAAGGCCAATGAAAAAGGCCTTCAGACCCGTGTGATCTACGTTTCATTGCCGTTGGAATTAATTCTTTAAATGCCTCCTCCACTGAAGCAGTCATCATCGCTGGAATTTACAAACCTACAAAATCATACATATACACACAGGCATAAGTGTATCGCCGCCGTAGTCGTCGTCATTCATATGTGTATTCATTTTAAATAAAACGGGTTTAAGTGTGTTGAGTTTTGTTATGACTACCAGCAGCAACAACAGCAACTTGTTTGCTACTGTTGTTGTAAAATAATTTACATGTCTGTCTGTATTAGTCTGAGAGAAACAGGAGACAGGAGGTCATATGAAAATAGGAGTGATACAAATATTCATACTATGTCAACATTTGCAAGTGTGTATGTGTATTGGTATGTATAGCACATTTCGTACAACATACCACAGCACACACAATGGCAGTCAGCATCCGTATGCAATCTATAGCGACGATGTACGAAACACTTGTATGAATGGTAAAATATTTAAATTTACAAAAAAAAAAAAAAAAAAAACATAAACCTCAAAAACATTTAAGTACACACACAAATGTCTATGGAAGACACACAAACACACGGAGAGACTCATTCAAATGCCAAAAGTAAGAGATATTATGTTTCAATCTTCCGCTGATCCACTAAAGTTTTATATTTGTCAAATTATCTACAGAATATATTACAAAACAACAATTATTTAGCTATTATCAGAGTACAAAATTAGGAGCTAAAGCCCGCGAGTAAACGGATATACGGTGGCAAAATAAATTTAAATGTCAACCCCTCCTCTTACATACATTTTCAAATTCTACGGCCTATGCTTTCCAGGACTAAAAATATATACCATTGAAATACTGGTCGATCAAATCCCCCATGCTTATTCTTTGGTATGATTTCATTCCTCTTGTAAAATGTTGGTCCAGTTGATATCAACAGGACATTTGCAATAACTATAGGTGTCGTCTTTCGGCTGAACGACACCTAGATATAAAATTTCTGACGATAGGTCCATAAGTGCGGCCTGTACGTTGTCTTCAGATTACAATAGACAGAGGGACAGATTTCTTTCAAGAATCAAAACTTCTGAAAATGTTTTTTCTGCAGATACCTCAAAGGTCTTTATTAAGTTCGGAAGTGCTTATACATCATTGAAGTCCTACGAGATTTGTAATTAAACCACATTTTGTCCACAAAAAGTTAACAAATTTTTCAGGAAAACAAATTTACAGACCTGAAGCGATATTCCGAACTTTCAAATTCGTCTTTTTTAGGTCAACATAACAGCTACCATATTTCATATTAAAAAGACCTGAAGAACAACTTACGATTTAGGTTTCCTTCTATATATCAGGAGAGGAATAAATAGGGGTTGTTAAAAAATGATCCCTGATGTTTCATCCACAATTTTTGTACATCACAACAGTACCTTAAAATTTCATAAAAGTCCACATCAGAAGAAATCTTTAGAAGCTTATTAGGTCATCATAAAGCCATATATGTTTTATATTGGACTTAAGAGGAATTCTCATGTCTTCTGCAAACAAGCCATGCATTCTACGATAATACTAAATAAACATATTACACAGTGACACATTTTTCAACTTTAAAATCTTGAACCAATCGAGACCCCCAAAATCTTGAAGCTTGTGATGGTGGAAGAAAATCCCTAGCTGGGTTTTGCATTATTAGCTAAGGATTTCTTTTAAATTAATTTTTAAAATATTCGACTGGGGCGGATTTTAGCACAATTTTCGAATAATACGTACTTATTATTGAGTCTATATCTCGTGAACTATTCGAAATATTGCTTTTCTCTCTTAAGCAATATTTTTCCTCTTAATTAGGTCTACAAATTTTCTCTTGAGATAAAATCAATAAAACAACAACATCATACTGAAAATAGCACAACTGCAAAAAAAAATTAAAATTTAGACATACTTTTTCAATGTTTTTCACACTTATTTCAGAAACTGCTACTGACTCGGACAAAAAATATATGACAAAAAGATAGCCAATAGCAAATCAAACAACTCTTCTTAAAACTCCGATTTCATTGGTTGACTCCTTCACATAGTTATAGCCTCACAAATTCATCAAAATGAACCAAAGAAATTCACTCCCAATTGTATGTTTATAGAAATAAAAATTGCTATGCTTTTTTCAATAAATAGGTACAAAATTGAAGTAAAAATTAAACATGGAAAAAGTAAGTCGAAATTTTAATTTTCTTGCAGTTGAGCTATTTTCATATGATGGTGTTGTTTTATTGATTTTATCTCAAAAGAATTTTTTTAGATCTAATTAAGAGGAAAAATATTGCTTAAGAGAGAAAAGCAATATTTAATAGTTTAGATTATATAAATATATTATTATTCGAAAATTGTGCTAAAATCCACCCCCAGTCGAATATTTTAAAAATTAATTTAAAAAAAAAAACTTAGCTAATAATGCAAAACCCAGCTAGGGATTTTCTTCCACCATCACAAGCTTCAAGATTTTGGGGGTCTCGATTGGTTCAAGATTTTAGTGCTGCACAGTGTTATTACTTACGATTATTATTTTACGACTTGTGTTTGTTTGAACCTATATAATAATATTTAATAATTTATTAATTCGACATGAGCCACAGTAGGGTAAATATGGAGTTTTAATAATAAATGTCATAAATATTATTCATATCTTTACAGCTGTTCATATTCTGCAGCAAATAGTTAGCACCCTGTTATAGTAAACACAAATCATAAATGTGATGTCTATATATAAATTACTGTAGGCATTTTTGGGGCCTAATAAAATGAAGAATAAAGCTGAAAAAATAGGTCTGTATTTTTCGGATGAAAAATTGTGCGGTGTTCATAATATATTTTTAAATGCACATGTTGAAAATAATATGTAAACAATTTAATAACTACTTTATTCTCTATTAGCACGGTAGGCAGTGTAAACCTACTTGAAAAAGTAGATACATACATAGCTTCATTAAAAAAAGTCGTAAAATGATTTCAATATTTACAGCTAGATGACGCTGTTTATATTTTATCGCAAGTTTAGACACATAAGAAATCGGCAAGCTATGATCGATAGCCTAGACACAATCCAAAAAGTTATGTCGATTTTGTTTATCGTTTTCACAACATTCATCACGTAAATACATTTACAGTCTCCCTGAGAAATACATTTTGTTTTCTCTCCTCAAAGGACTAATATATCCAAAAACAATCCTAACCTAACTTAATGGCACCCAACAACGTGTGGAAATCCCCATTTGTGTGTTAACATTTCTCGTATGATGGTATTCACAATAAAAAAGTGGAATGTCAAAAAATAAGGAATATAATAAAATTAAATGAATTCGGTTTTTTTGCTTGTCTTCTCCCTAATATCCTTGTTTGAATTTGTACTCCAAAAATGTGTGAGGGTGTGTGTCGGTGTGCTAGTGCAGCTGGAGGAGCAAGTAAGTCACTGTTTAACTAAGTATACCCACTTGTGCCATGTGACTATGTTTGAATATCCTTTTGTTTTACGTTTTATTTAATTTTTTGTTCATTGTAACATTTTTATTCAACGTTACGACGTTTGAACCTCCGAAATAAAATGAGCGGTGATAAAAGGGGGTTGGGGGTTTTAACTGCATGTTTGCCTTTAGACTGAAATGTTTACATTTCTGTTATTTACTGCTGCAACTGCTGTACAGATACAAATATAAGTATGCAGTATGTAGGGCGTACAAGTGTTAGCAGTAGGTGCAGTTGTATGTGAGGGCGGCTTAAATGAGGAATTACACCAATAAAAAGTCTGTTCGTTTTTTCGGTATTTTACAAACTTTAACGCACATATGCGGTTTAAGATAAAGGCACTACCGTTGTAATACCACTTGTTTAACAAAAACGAACGAACGAGCTGAACGGGATTTTTAATTTTCCCATTAACATTAAATGTTTCATACTAAAACGGCTTTTCCGCGGAAATGCTAAAAGAACATTTGCGGTTTTATAATTGTGCATTTAGTATGATTGAAGTAGTTTGATGTTTTTCAGCCTTTATTCAGTGTCTTTTAAATGTCAAATGTACAACAATAATAACAACGACAGCGACTATGTTTTATTTAATTATGAATTTTTCATTATTTCATCATTGAAAAGCGTACAGATGGAAAATTCTGTTAAGGAAATTAAAAATATGATTTTAATTTAAATTGAAAGTTTGACTACAAGCAATTTTTATTTAAAATGTAAGTTGGTGCGGAACAGAATTATTTATAAAGATAACTTATTACTTATTAATATTGGCAAACGAATGAAGTACTCTATATATTTACGCCTGAGATGGTAACAATATTTTGCAGACTTACAATGCCTAGTAATTTGCAAAGAGGTCCGAGAGCGAAGCTCGCCGATGTTTTCCCACTGTTTAAGTTATTTCATTTTATAACAGTAGGTAAATAAGGAGCATCATTAAAAAACTCATAAAAATTGTTCAGATATTCACAAATAGAGGGTACTGTTTTTATTTTATCGCAAGTGCAGACACAAATGCAGTTGGCACCCTGTGATCGATATCGAAGATACAAACCATAGAGTAGATGAATTTGAAAACAAATAAATTAAAGCTTTGTACCAAAGATTTATGCCAACATATTTGAAGGAGTCAGTCAGTACGCATAAGAAAAGGCCTAATATTTTCTATGAACATACAATTGGCTCATTGTTGATGAATTTGTGAGACTATAACCAATTGAAAAAGTCATTCAATGGGGTTTTAAGAAGAGTTGTTTGCTTTTCCCGTGAAATATATATAACAGAAATGTTATATATTGTTGGCTAATATCATCGTATATTTGGACCGACATTTTTATAATTTTTTTTCTAGATTTTACAGCACGAATTTAGTTGGTACAGTGTAATCGATAGCAAAGGCACACACCATATAGATGATAATTTTAAAGATAATGAACCAAGAAAATCAGGTCAACATAGATCAGAGAATATGAAGACCTATTGACAGATACATTCCGATCTTCGTTCATATATTAATATAGTCCTAATATCAATTTACCCTCCCTTTTAGGTATTATTACGATGGAGGATGGTGAGGATGGATTCGGAAGCTTGAAAAAGCTGATCAGTGGCCAAGGAAATGTTCGAACGTTTCGCTGTCTTCTCCATACACTCTGCACCAATTGCTTCCCTCGCATTTAATCTTGTCTAAGTGGGCCTGCAGGATGTTATGTCTTGGGAGAAACCTGTCAATTGCCTATTTACCTTTTCTACGTGAATATTTTACAGTAACACTTGGTCCCAAACAAGATTTCTTGTCTTAGAAAAATGATATTTTGAAATGATCTAGAATATCGAAGTTGTAATGAAATTAAAAGCCAGGGGGTACTACATACAGACTAATGTGACGCGTAACTTTTTGAACCTTTGAAAATTCCGTGGGTGTGTATGTACGCTAGGTCGCCGGACAACATTTGAGACGCCATAATTTTAAGTCGAAAGATCATTCATGTGATGTCTTTATGTATTTCAAGGACTTATTTTTATTCCCTCACATCAAAAAATTCATGGCCAAAGACTTTCATCGCCAGCATATGGTGTCTTAAGCGTAGTGGAAAAAGAGATCCGACAATTGACTTGATCGCATGAACAAGTATTTAAATCATCCTGAAGAATGCGCTAAAAGCAGAAATATATATATATATATATATATAGAGAAACCATCGTAAGTGGATGGCTCTAGACTCATATGACTACATGTAGGCGTTTCGTGTTTTTAGAGTCCCATCTTCGGTATGTTACAAGTCCGAAGATACGAATTTTCTAACTTAAGTGTATTTAGTTTTGTATTTAAGTTTTTCAGGGGATATGTTTTGACATATTCCCATAAAATGCTTCTGACCGATTTTAGGTATTTTAAATGCCAACCTAACAAAATCTTATTAGCTTCATGGTAATTGGTGTAAAAAGTTTGACATGGTCGAACTTTACCACGTTTTTACATGTTGTGTATTCAGGGGAACAACGCCCTTAAGACTTCAACTATGTATAGTTGTTTTGTGCCATATATAGTTGTTTTGTGCCTGGAGGTTTCTGAAATCTGGAATAACAGCAATGTATGGATCAAATCAAATGCCATAAAGCATTTATTATTCCTTGATTTACTTTGTGATTTAAGGTATATAAGGGCAACAAACAGACAAATTATTAACACAACAACAATGGGAAACTCACAAAAACACACGTGCGTCCTTTAAAATCCCAAAAACAAAGGAACCCACACAAACACATTTTGAACTCCAATCCTTCGTGCCATACTCGCACGTCTTTCCGTGACTTGAACGTGTTTGGTTAAAGTTCGCTTAAACAATGTGTTTGTTTCGTGTATTCCTTGAGTTGATGTTCGTTTGAAACGATTTTCTTTCAAAAAGACTTCCTGTCTGTGTGTGTTAGAGCTTATGTCTGCTTGGGTTCTTTAATATTTGTAATGGGAAGAGAAGGTGTTGGATCTCCTTGATTCTGAATGTTTAATATAAAGTAGAAGTCAAATAACAAATACCCCACCACAGTGAAGAAACAAATTAAACTTATTTCGGGGTTTCCCACAATGATGGTTTTAATGCTTAAATTAGGTTAACATGATTACTGACAAGAAGAAAAATTATCTTAGCAAATAAGCAATTACTGGAAATTGTTTAATACCTATGGGTATTGAACCCTTGTCAAAAGGAGAGCATTATTTTTAGAGATGTTCGTTGTTTATTTTTAGGGGAATGGGGTTTTGTGTTGTTTGGAGTTCCATCCAAAGAGGCTATTAGATTTCAAGGCAGAATACTGTAAATAAAGTTACATTGGAATACAAATTTCTTGTCGTACTGAACAGAAAATTTATTACACCCAACATCTTCACAGACCATTTTCAATATAAGTCCATGTTTTCACACAGCCATTCAGACCTTCAACGTACCATAATTATTGGTACGTTGAAGGTCTTATCCAAATTTTCCTAGCAAAGTGTCTGAATTTTGGTACCTAATTTTCTCCTGGCAGCATTTCACCATGACTTAGCATTCATATAGTGTTCCAATCATTGAGGAGGGTAAAACAAATTTCATTTCAAATAATTTCCACAGATAACTAATAATACCAAAATTTAAAACATCTTCAATCTCGTAAATTCCCAAATATTACCCAAAAATTTTACCTTAAATCCAAAATCGCTTTTCATATCCTATTTAGGACAAAATCTGCATTCATTTCCGTAACAAAAGCATTCAAAATATTCTGTGAAAGCGTTTTGTTTTGGGCAAGAACCAACAAAAATCCCCCACAAAACACGTAGACACAACCTCCCTCCGTCCTCCAGTCACCACTAAAAGCACGCAAATATAGATTCATGCCAAGAAAGAGAACGGCGGAAAACAGGAGCTGGCTAGCTAGGCTGTTGGCAAAAGTTACCTTGTGTAGCTGTTTATCCTGTAGGCGTAACTGTATTGGTTAGTGTTCACCACCACCTAAATGTGGCACAAGCAAGCTAAATATAAACCACACATTTTCTATCTACAGTCAACAAGATAGGTATAGACTTACCTACACGCACGCATACATACGTTAGAGCATAGATAAAGGACATACACATTTCTTACATTTTGTATGTCCTTTATCTATGCCAAAGGGTTTTTTGTCGACCATGTGATGACCTACTTTGTCCGGAAGGCAGAGAAATTGGTCCTCAGGTCACAAAACATAAAATTTCCAGGGGGGAATTTTAGGAGATTTCCGATCGAATTTATTCCGATCTATAAAAAGAGCATTTTTTAATTTTTAAATCTTTCGACCTTTCAAGGGTCGATTTTTAATGAATATTTTTCAAAGGAATATCAGAGCATTAGGCGTGGATTTTTAAAGACTATTTTTCCAAGAAATATCAGAGGCTAGGGCGTAGATTTTTAAAGACTATTTTTCCAAGAAATATCAGAGGCTAGGGCGTAGATTTTTAAAGACTATTTTTCCAAGAAATATCAGAGCCTAAGGCGTGGATTTTTAAAGATTATTTTCCCAAGGAATATCAACGCCTAAGGCGTGGATTTTTAAAGAATATTTTTCCAAGGAATATCAGAGCCTAACGCGTTGATTTTTAAAGAATATTTTTCTAAAGGGTTACCAGAGCCACAGGCGTGGATTTTTAAAGAATATTTTTCCAAAGAGTTACCAGATCCACATGCGAGGATTTTTAAAGAATATTTTTCCAAAGAGTTACCAGATCCACATGCGAGGATTTTTAAGGAATGTTTTTCAAAAGGGTTACCAGAGCCTAAGGCGTGCATTAAAAAAAAAAATTCCAAAGGGTTACCAGAGACTAAGGCGTGCATTTTTAAAGAAAATTTTCCAAAGGGTTACCAGAGACTAAGGCGTGGAATTTTAAAGAATATTTTTCCAAGAAATATCAGAGCCACAGGCGTAGATTATTAAAGAATATTTTTCCAAGGAATATCAGAGCCTAGGCGTGGATTTTTGAAGAATATTTTTCCAAGGAATATCAGAGCCTAAGGCGTGGATTATTGAAGAATATTTTTCCAAGGAATATCAGAGTCTAAGGCGTGGATTTTTGAAAAATATTTTTCCAAGGAATATCAGAGACTAAGGCGTAGATTTTTGAAAAATATTTTTCCAAGAAATATCAGAAGAAGAACAAAAGAATATTTGTCGAAGGAATATCAGAGCCTAAGGCGTAGATTATTGAAAAATATTTTTCCAAGGAATATCAGAGTCTAAGGCGTGGATTTTTGAAAAATATTTTTCGAAGGAATATCAGAAGAAGAACAAAAGAATATTTGTCGAAGGAATATCAGAGCCTAGGATTTGGAATTTTAGAGAATACCTTTCCAATTCGTACTTCAATTTTATTTTCATCCCTGCTATAGGGTGCACTTTGGCGGTAACAAGATGTCTATTGCAAGTACCACACCTGGGATAACGGTTAGTAATGGTAACAATACAACATTTGACGCACTCACACATACTTATTTTTCACCCAAACATGTACGCATACACCTGCCACCTGTGTGTATACGAATTGGATAAATTCATGGGGTGTGGGAAAACCTAAGGACTCAACGGTTTTATGTGTTTCAATCTAACCACAACGAGGTACACAAAGTTAAGTATGTGTAGTTGGGGGGAGGTGGGTGGTTAATTGAATGTCGGATGGTTTTTGGTTAGAAACAGGTGACCCAAGGGTTAAAAAATTGAGGCTACAGATTTGAATCCAATGGTAAGTAACATAATTAACTAAATTTTAATCAGATTAAATAAAAATTAGATTGCATGAAACAGAGAAACTAACACATCCAAATTAGTTAGGCTTTCTTATAAAGGGGATACGCTTTTTGTTTGTTATCTGCATATTGAAAAGATTAAATATTTTATATATTTCACCATAAAAAAACTAAAAAGAAACCCGGAAACCTGATTTGTTTTCCCTCAAAACATTTGCTTTCAGCACAGAACCCCCTAAAAAATTCAAGGAGTTTTTTTCAGCATTTTGAAAATTGTCCTTTGTGTATGGGTTTTAGCAGGATCTTTTTTATTTGCGTTTGTTTCATTTATTTCCGTGGTTGGTTTGTTGGTGTTTTCTGTTGTCGATGTTGTTGCTGCTGTTGTGCTAATGGTGATAACATAAACCGTTTTTGTCGCTTTCTTCTTTTAACACACTTCTCCTCTCTCCCGCCTGAGTATCCTTGAACAAATTTTTTTATGGGTAAACATTAATAAATGTATTTTTGGACGATCGTCCTTTGGGACATTTTTATTACGTACAGTGTTCTGTTCTTGTTCTGTGTCGTTGTTTTTATTCCACCACAATAATATGCACATTTTATATTTTCGCTATTTTCTTCCATTTTTTAAATAGCCCCCTATAAAGGGGGATTCTTTAAAATAGCTTAGTTTTATTACCCTACATGACTGTGCGCTACAGGGTATTAACAATTTTCTGTGTTTTAGGTTCAAATGCTTGGAGCGCATTGAAATATTTAATTCCTAGGCAAAAATGTATATTACATTTACTTTCTATAAACCAGTAAGGAAAGTAGTAAAGTCGGACGGGGCCGACTATATGATGCCCTTCACCACTATGGGTATATTAAACAGGACTATTAACATGAAATTAGATGAAATATAATATGTTATATTTATGTAAATGTGAATCTACCTAGATCGGTCCATAAAGTATGTAAATCGACTTCAAACAAATATAAATAGGTCATCCGTTGGGCTATGCCTGTACTTCTAGAAAACGCAACTACGTAATTCTATGCTCAAATTTGTACGTTGTGCAAAATTTGATGTCAATCTGACTAACATGAGGAGTTTGATGCCCAATTTACTTGAAATCGGGCGAAAATATATATGGAAGCCCTATCCAAATATTAAGCGATTTCAAACACACTTGTCATAGGTTAGGTTATACTAATTTTAGAACGCTTTGTTCCTATTGATTCCTTGGTGCGTAAATTACTTAAACTCAATCTATAAGGCAGACATCACTCTAGGCTCAATTCAGTACGTTATGCCAAATTTCGTGCAAATCGAAGGATATATAGGGACTTTGGGGCACCATTTACATGAAATCGGACGAAACTATATATGGGAGCTATATCTAAATCTGGACCGATTTTCACGAAACTTTGCAGGAATCATTCTAGGCTCAATTCAGTACGTTATGCCAAATTTCGTGCAAATCGAAAGATATATAGGGACTTTGGGGCACCATTTACATGAAATCGGACGAAACTATATATGGGAGCTATATCTAAATCTGGACCGATTTTCACGAAATTTTGCAGGCATCATTCTAGACCTAAATGATTATGCTGTACCAAATTTCGTGCAAATCGAAAGATATATAGGGACCGTTTACATTCAATCGGTTAAATATATATATGGGAGCTATATCTAAATCTGAACCGATTTTTCTCAATTTCAATAGGGTTCGTCCTTGAGCCAAATAAGTGAACTATGCCAAATTTCATCCAAATCGGATCATAAATGCGACCTGTACTTTGTTCACAAAAATACATGGACAGACAGACGGACAGACGGACGGACGGACGGGCATGCATAAATCGACTTAGAAAGTGATTCTATGCATATTCTCAAAAGGAACCATGTGTCTATCTCGATTATTTTTGCCTGTTACAAACATATGCACAAAGACATAATACCCTGTACCACAGTGTGGTGAAGGGTATAAAAAAGCATTCTTCAGGGACCGAAGATACCAAAAATTACAAAAATTTGTTTGCAGAGAGTAAGGTGTTTTTGCTTATAGAAAAAAATTACTTTACGAGGTATCTTTGCATTTAAAACAACCTATTCTCCTTGACAAAGAAAAATGTTTTTATATAAAAAACCAGTGAGCGGAGCAGTATAGTCGGACGGGGCCGACCATAGGATACCCTACACAACTTCCACGGAACTCTAACTTTCTGCGGATGTTTATTCTGATCCTGGGCAATGTTTCGTGATATTTGCACCCTCTTGCCCGATTAGAGGTCAACAGCACCTCTACCATACACTGAAATATGTTTCGAATATTAATAATATTCAGTACAACCCTTCTAATTACTTGTCCAGATTCCCTTCACCGTGGGTTGTGTTGTGATTAGGTTTTTTAAAATTCCCTATTTTTGACCAAAAACCATGTTAGCATATAGGGAAGATATTGGCCGATTACTTCACATTGCTTATTCAAGCTGTCCAGGCATCTTGGACTTTTACTCCCTAGCTTCAGCTAAATTTTAAAGAGTACGTGGCTTCTGTCTACAAAAGCTGTTCTTACTCCTCCACTTTGTACCGCAACTGATTCAGACATTCAAGACGTCTCCTCCAAATGTCCCATCCTCTTTTAAAATCGTCGCAGTTAGTAGTCGTCGTCTTCATCATCATCATAACCAAACGCCTTCACCCTTGTCATGCTGTGACTGCTGTTATTTATTTCCTGTTCGCACAAAGTGGGGGCATTTATCCATTCTCATACACTTGGTTAAGTTTTTAATTAAATTATGAATTATGCACGGTTAGTTGGACAGATTCAACATTGTACTAGCTGTTGTTTTTGGGTTGTTATTGTTGTTGCGGCGGCTACTGTTGCCGTCATTATGTTGGGTTCCCGTTTTTCGCTTTTCCGCATATTTTTTCTTTTGTCCATTTTTTATTTTTCTTTGAGAATATTTTTTGTTATTTTCATTTTCCATATTACTCTCCCCCATCTTCCTTCTTTTTGGGCCATTTTTGTTCACTTTACTGTAGCAAATTAACACGATACACTCTTTGGCAAACGATACACTCCTTGTATTACAGGGGAAATGGAAATTTTTAGGTTATTATGTTTAATTTTGTTACTGTTGTTGTTCGTAATGCTGTTTCTTGTAAAATTCTTTCGTTGTTATTGTGTTTTCATACCCTACACCATACTACGGAAAAGGTTATGACCAATTATAGACCTACTTATAAGCAGGGATTTTTTTAATATATTTTTCAAGCCCTATCGTCCTACACGCCTAGAGGCGTGGATTTTTTAAATTTGTTTCCAGATCTCCCAATAGGTGCATGTTTTTTCAATGACTATCAACAAATGATTTATAAAAAGTCCTACCTATAAGCATGGATTTTTTTAAATATTGTTTCAAGCCCTATCTATAAGGTCGTCCTATAGGAGTGATTTTTTTTAAATATTTTTTAAAGACCTACTTATAGTCGTGATTTTGTTATTTTTTTCCAGGTCTCCCAATAAGTGCAGGGTTTCATAAAGTCGTCCCCATCCGACTTGTATATTTTCCATACTGGTTTTGTGTGTTTGTGTTAGGCCATTATCTTACAGTGGTATGAGGAAAATTATATACCTTGAATGTAGATTATAAATCAATTGTTTATGACAGTAATAGTGAAATTTATGAAAACCGCAAAATATATAAACATTTCATAAACAACAACAGCACTTGAAAATCATTTATGAATAATGACAACAGCCGAGTGCCATCTGCTTTAATTAAATGACAAATTTTAATAAAGCTAATAACAATGTAGGACATCATATCGGAATGGGCAAAAACGGAGATGTTTTTTACAAAGGGCCTTAAATCATAATCATATAATATACAAAATTAAAGATGTTTTAATTGTTTTTAAACTCAAACCACTCTATTTTCTTCCTTTTAATTCGTCTATTGTATACCTGCCATAATGTATTTTCCGCATAATAACACTGTGATACAAAACAAAACAAAATTTTTTTTCATGGGTTCTAATGTACCAATTCCGTTTAGTTGGAGTCCCTGGACCACGAATATACCTTTGGTTTTTCTGGGTCACTTCGAAAATTAGTTTTATAACGGTAAATGTAGAGAAAAACGTGGTTCCATAGATTTTCATTTTGAAACGCGTATAACTTCTTTTCTTTCTAAAAGATTTATATTATTCTTTCTTTCATTCGAAGAGTAGAATTTTTTCTTTCAAACAAGATATATGTTTGGTAAATCGGTTGAGAATTTGGTGAGTTACAGTGGTTGAAATGTGAAAAAATACGCATAAAATGACAAAATTTATTTTTCTTCGGACTGTAGGAAGAAATTATGATATCAAGCCGTATAAGTTTTATTATATTACGGGGAAGACAATTAAATAAGCTTTCGAAAATGAGAAGAATCAAAAAAATCGGTTAAAAAATGGACGACTTATACACATATTTGTATTGATTCTATGCATATTTTCTAAAGGAAATATGGGTCTATCTCATTTTCTTTTGTCTGTTACAAACATACTGTGGAAACGAGGAAACGAGATAGACCCATTGTTCCTTTAGAGAATATGCATAGAATCAATACAAAAATGTGTATAAGTGGTCCATTTTTTAACCGATTTTTCTCATTTTCGAAAGCATATTTAATGAAAGAAAGAATAATATAAATCTGTTAGAACGAAAAGAAGTTATACGCGTTTCAAAGTGAAAATCTATGGAACCACGTTTTTCTCTACATTTACCATTATAAAACTAATTTTCGAAGTGACCCAGAAAAACCAAAGGTACATTCGTGGTCCAGGAACTCCAACTAAAAAGAATTGGTACATTAGAACCCCTGAAAAAATTTCGTGTCGCACAGTGTAATTAGTATTTTACTTTTTCTTCTTGAACATTAAAAACTAATTTAGAACGAAGAAAAAATGCAAAATACGCCGAAGACAAAAGCGGAAGCTGAAAATATGAAAACTGTTTAATTTTAAGTTGGACTTTCTTGTTAATGTAACTACATTCTTTATAATCATTATGTTTTTTTAAGAATCAAATTAGTATTCGAAAAAATCAGGAACAGCAATAATAGAAATATGTTAGTAATTCTAATTAGAAATAAAAACTGTAACGAAATCAGAAAATTGTAAAAGTTTCGATACACTTACTTTTTTAATAACTTTGTTATGTGCTTTTCAGAAAGATGGGCCCTAAATTACTTAGAGGAGTCGGAACTGACTTACATATCTCTTAAGAAACTGCTTATGGGGTTCAGAGATTTAATATTTAACTTGTGTTTTATTATAATAGAGAAAGGAGGCATTAAGTTCTGCCAGATCCTCATTTTTATACCCTCAACCCCTACCAGAAAAATATGTTAACAGCTAATAAGGGTACATAGATAGTTTTTGATGGAAATGTACCTCATCGAAATATCATTACACCCTTCATCAGACTGTGGTACAGGGTATTATGTCTTTGTGCATATGTTTGTAACAGACAAAAGGAAACGAGATAGAAACATGGTTGCTTTTGAGAATATGCATAGTCAGTCCGTCCGTCTGTAGATGTTAAATTGTAAACAAAGCACAGGTCGCATTTACGATCCGACTTGGATGAAATTTATCACAAGTCAATTTATCACAAGAAATCCAAGAAAATCGGTTCAGATTTAGATATAGCTCCCATATATATTTTCGTCCGATTTTAAGTAACTAGTGCACTAAAGTCCCTATATACCCTTCGATTCGCACGAAATTTGGCATAGCGTACTGAATTAAGTCTAGAATAATGTGTGCAAAGTTTCGAGAAAATCGGTTCAGATTTAGATATAGCTCCCATATATAGTTTCGTCAGATTTAAGGTAAATGGTGCACCAAAGTCCCTATATATATTTCGATTTGCACGAAAATTTGCATAGGGTACTGAATTAGGTCCAGAATGATCTATGCTAAGTTTCGTGAAAATCGGTTCAGATTTAGATATTGCTCGCATATATAGTTTTGTCTGATTTTAAGTAAATGGTGCACCAAAGTCTTATATATCTTTCGATTTACACGAAATTTTGCATAGTGTACTTAATTAAGCCTAGAATGACGTGTGCCAAGTTTTGAGAAAATCGGGTCAGATTTATATATAGCTCTGGTATATATTTTTGTCCGATCATAGGTAAATGTGGCTCCAAAGTCCCTTTATATCTTTCGATTTGCACGAAATTTGGCATAGGGTACTGAATTAGGTCCAGAATGATGTGTGTTAAGTTTCGTGAAAATCGGTTCAAATTTAGATATAGCTTCAATGTATATTATCAACCGATTTAATTTACGCACACAATTTTGTAAAATGTACTGAAGTTACTATAAACTTTCGTGTGTCAGGTTTCCTTGATATTGGTTAAGATTTACATATAGCTTCTATATATAATTTCGTCCGATTTTAATTAAATGGTGCACTAAAGACCCATAGCTACGGCGTTTGAAAAAACGTACTGAAAATAATAAAAATTAATATCTATCTAGTTTCCTTGAAATCGATTCAGATTTAGATGTAGCATAACTTGCATATATAATTTCATGTTTATTGCGTACTAAATAATCAATGAGTGACTGATCGGTATTACATTTTAAACAGTGAAGCATACCAAATAGCGTGTGTAAAGTTTGCTGTAAATCTATTTACAAAGTATGGAATAGTCGTTTTACTTACTATAATTATCGCATATTTAAGTTCGTACAATTTCATTTCAATGTTCCTTTGAAAAAGGACGTCTGTTAGGATACATATGTAGAATAACCCCAAAGTGGTGAAGGGTATCATATAGTCGGCCCAGTCCGATTTTACTACTTTTGAATCAATGTTTAAAATTTTCGTCTGAGAAGATAGCCTGTGGGCACGATAATTCCTTAAGGAGGCTGCCGACCTTTTCCAAACATTGTATATATTCATTCCAAACAAACACCTTCTTACCGAACGTACAAAAACTATTATTTTGAAATAGAAATATAACTCATAAAGTTCCGGTTAGATTATTAATTTGGTTACATAAAATATTTTTTTTAACCTAAATAAAGATCTCATATGAATTGATCATCATTCCGTAGGCCATGTAAATAAGCTGTAGAAAATATTATAATAGACTAACTAACACTTTCTACCTATATGAATATTATTGTTTGTAGTTTACAGCTCACGATGCACTAATATACCGAATATTGTGTGGGCCGATTAATTGATCTGCCTGAGTGGCATGAAATTTAGTTTAAATTACCGAATGATTGATTAGAGTCGGCTCATATATAGGTAGAAATAGTTTACATATTTAATTTCGTCCAATTTCGTGCCAGTGGTACCTCTGTATATAAACCACCGACAGGTTATTATACACCGGATATAGTAAAATATTTAGCAGATAATTTATTCCATGTAATAAGTAATGTTTTAGCTTTCAGATGGCCCGTATTTTTGTATGTTTTCGTAAACATAGGGTTTTCTGAGATCGGATGGTGTAAAGTGCAAAAGGGAGACGAAAACATACCAATAGAAAAATGTTTGTATTTAGGGGTCTTATATAAAATTTTATGTACGACATTTTTATAGATTATTAGAGGTAAATAAATGTCGTCTTGTTGTATTTAGTTTACGAAAATAAGGACGAAAAAGGCGCAAAAGTGCTTGAGATAAGTGGAAGATATGTACTACAAAAATATCTCTCCTATTTGAATTTGATTTTAGCAAATAATTTGATTTTAGCAACTAATCAAAATAACTCTACATATAAATATATGTACTTCACTTCCACATACATGACGTAACTCCTCGTTGTTTGTATTAGTTAGTCTTTTCTTCCACAACCAAATACCAAGCAACCATCCAAGCCCTGTTTTATGTTAGTGAAAACATTCCATAGATTACATATCTAATGGAACGGGGATTAATGTTCAGAGCTTCTTTAACGCACATTTTATGGGTTATAAATTTCACAACATTATCCTAACATGCATGGCAAAAATGATAAGAAATCCTGAATATTTATCATTTATTCTTATTTTATATATAGCGTATAAGTAGCTTTTAAGATTACTGCAATAGTTTTAGTCAAGAAGTGGGTATTTAGGATTTTCCGTTTAAAGGATTTCCTTCATTTTCCCCACACATCTAATAAGACATATCAATGTAAAATTATCCTTGAGCAGAAGATAAGTTCTTTATTTTGTTAAAGGATAATATCAGTGGTTAGGTGAAGTGCAATGGGGTGCTTATTGTAAAGAGATTTTGGTTATGTGTAAAACAAACGTGCACAATTAAATCTGTTTAGGTAATATACAACTAGGAAGGGGCTAAGGTGGTTTAATTTCACATGATATTGTATAAAGAACATATGATTTTAAAATTTGCATGGACTGTGAAAACAATGTCAGAATTACAGTAACGTGTACATAAGATAGACTAGGGATTTTTTATAACGTATTAGCTTCTATTCACTTTAAGAAAATGTGAGTAACATCCCAATAAGCGTTTCTAATTCATGACGCACAATTATTACTCCTTTGTATTTTCCCTTTTGTTATTAAATGTAAAAGTGGTTGAAAATTCCTTATGTGGGTGAAAGACCTTGGCGAATATATGAGGAACCCAGAATGGCAAATTCAACATAAGTCATATTTTATGGTGTGATGAAACATTGTTGGTATCTCTACCATTCACGAAGTTTTTTATCATTATTTAGGGCCACTTCAGGTCAATTTTGAGAAGAATTTTCTTAAGTCAAATCGAGTGAGGAATATTTCTTTAACACATATCGTCCATCCAGTCCTTGTGTGTCTTTTACGTCCATATTTCTTAAGCCGTTAAAAAAACACCAGACGACATTTTTACCTTCAATATAGAAGTATGGATCGATTGGACAGTTTGAGGATCTGTCGCCTACGCCGAAGACATCGACAAAATGCGAGCGGTAACAGACACCTTTGAACGAATTTAGAAGGGGTCTGTCAAAGTGGGACACACAGATGGCGAAAGCCAAGCTGATGGTATCAACGCGCAAGACGTCCAGTAGGCTCGGACCAACTGTGGAGCTTGAAAACAACAGATTCGAGGTAGTGAACAATTTTATATTCCTCGGTACCGCCATAAACAAAACTAATAACATTAGATTTAAAATATGGAGGGGAATAGTGTTCGCCTACAGATGCTACTATGGTCTGAGTAAGCAACTCAAAAGCAAGGGCACCTCTTGCCAGACGAACCCGCACTCTACCCGTGCTGTTGTATGGATCTGAAGCATGGGTAATTGCGCAAACAGATGAGGCAGCTCTTGGAATGTTTGAGAGAAAAATTCTCCCAAAGATCTATGGGCCGATCTACGTCGACGGTGAATATCGCCCTCGAATGGACCATGAGCTATACCATCTATTCTCGGACATTGTCATAGTCAAACGTATCGAGCTGAGCGACTACGTTGGCTAGGCCATGCTGTGAGAATGGACGAAGATGCCCCATCTCGAAAGGATTGAATTGACTCTAATTTGTTTGTAAAACTTCGAAATATTCCGCTAAGACCCCCATATATTCTTGATCATAATAATATTTCTATTTAGATATGTCTGCCTGTATGTCCATCCATTGAAATCACGATAGAGCTTGCAAAATTGAAGATAAAGCGTTGATATTTTGCACATGCATTGATAGGGTATAACTCTCCACGTTTTAGGGTAGCCCCATGTCGACATTGGACCACATTTTCGCATAGCCCCCATGTAGCGGTACCCTCCAAATTTCGGTATTTTGAAGCTTTTGTTCGAGTTTCACAACATAATTACCTGTAATTTCTTATTTTAGTCCCTCATTGGGTAGAAAATGACCCTACTAAAAATCATCAACATTGGTCCACTTTTTCTGCATTTTGTGGAGTTTTTTTTTCAACCCAAATGCTTCAATCAATGTGGCTGTAATTTAATATTTTAGAAGCTCAGTAAGTAGAAATCTCACTACCAAAAATTACCAATACTTGCTCCAGTTTCCGCACTTTCAAGGTTTTTGCCGTTTATAGCCAAATAATTTTTTTTTTTTTTTGGAGAATATATAAAATGTTTGCACAAAATTAGGGGTTTTAAGGTTTTAGCTGCATTTCTGTGTGGATATAGTTCAGGGCTTTAGAATGGCCGTATGATAACCCTCTAATATTAATTGCAATTTATTCTACCAATTTTAAATAAACTTCAAAGTATTTCAAATAGTATATTATTTACTATTATTTTCCCATTACCCCACCACCCCCAGCAACAACAACTCTTGATGTTAGTTACTAATGTCAATTTATCATACTTCGACATCAACGTGATCCTAGGACATAAATTAAAACCGAGGTAATTTATCAATTTTTATGATTTTCATGTGAAGTGTTTTCAACTTGAAAGCAAGTGCTCATCAAAGATGAATGGTTGGATTGATGGGTGGGTGAGAGAATGGAAGGAAGGAAAATAAAGCAACAATTGTAGAGGGAAAATACAACACAACAACTAGGCAAAAAACACTGTTATTATAAGTAATTGAACTGAAGACGACATAGACTGAGACTATAATTCCTCCAAGTACTGGGATGTTGTTTTTGTTGTAGTTGTTTTCTTTTAAAGTATCAAAAATGCTTGACAGACCATTTGTCTGACTGAAAGAATGAAAGAAAAAAACACTTACAACAAAAATAAAACCAGTGAGCGGAGCAGTATAGTCGGACGGGGCCGACCATGCGATACCCTACACAACTACCACCGAAACCGAACTTTCTGCGGATGTTTATTCCGAGCCTGGGCAATATTTCGTGATAATTGCATTCTATTGCCCGATTAGAGGTAAGCAGCACTTCTTCCTTACACTGACATATTTTCCGAATATTACTAGTATTCAGTACAGCTAGGGTCCAGATTCCTTTCACCGTGGGTTGCTTTCATTTGTGGTCTATAGATCGACTCGAAAATAATACAAAAATAATTAAGTTTTCGGTCCACTGCATCCCAAAATAATTTTCTGATCATCACCGAAAGTTATAGGCGTTGTCCTTGACCATAACCGGAATCTCATGGAAATTTTCAAAGCGATCAGCGCTATATTTCCGCCCTCTAGTGTGGTTTTGGGTTACTAAATAATGTCTGAATGCGTAAGCACCTGTAAATATTAAAGTGTAGCTCCCACATCTGAGTACATACGACCCTATAATTGGTATCAATTTAAAGGCCACTCCTCGTTAACATACTATCAACAATTTGGGTCTAGGTCCTTCAGGGGCAAATATATACGCCAAAGAGTACAAATTTGGTCATTTTTCACACAAAAGTCAGGGTCCATTTGAACCGCTAAATATTGACATATCTTTTTCAAAACAGGCATGCTTATTCTTTGCCCCAATCCCCTTTTCCTTGTAAAATTTCACGATGTTCGGGCCATAATTGCGGCCTCTGGAGCGACCAGAAAAACCGACAAAAATTTAGTATTTGGTCCATTTCATCCCCTAAATATTAACCGATCTTTTCCAAAAACAATAGGGGTCTTCATTGGCCAGAACCCATTCTACATGCAAAATTTCGTGAAGATTGGTCCATAATTGTGGCCTGTATCGTGTTTACAGATTATAATGGACAGACGGACGAACGGACGGACACACATTTCTAGATAGACTCAGCTAGTCGAGATATGACGATCGGTATACTTAAAGGTGGGTCTAGGACCAATATTTCGCGGCGTTACAAACTTTTGGGGCTGCACAAAGCTATAATACCCTGACAACATAGTTGTGTAGGGTATAAAGACACAACAAGTTGTTGTAATATTACAAACGAGACCCTAGAAATTTTAATTGAAAGTTTCAAAATGTGCAGAAGAAAACCAGTAAGGAAAGTAGTAAATTCGGCCTGGACCGACTATATGATACCCTTCACCACTTTGGATATATTGTACATATGTATCCTAACATATGTCGTGTTTTTGTTATATATCTATATCTGAACCGATTTCAGGGAAACTTGCCAGATACTAATATATATTACTTCAGTACATTGTGTCAATCGGCCTAGAACCGATTCTCATGAAACGTAGCACACATTATTATAGACGTAATTCAGTACGCTATACCAAATTTGGTGCAAATCGAAAGATACAGAGGGACTTTGGTACACTATTTACCTTAAATCGGACGATCATATATATGGGAGCTATATCTTAGTCCGAACCGATTTTCACGAAATATAACACACATCATTCTAGACCTTATTCTTTATGCTGTGCCAAATTTCGTGCAAATCGAAAGATATATAGGGATTTTGGTACACCATTTACCTTAAATCGAACACAATTTCAATAGGGTTCGGCCTGGGCCAAACAAATGAGCTGTGCCAAATTTCATCCAAATCGTATCATAAATGCGACCTGCACTTTGTTTACAATTTAACATGGACATATGGACGGACATGCATAAATCGACTCAGAAAATGATTCTATGCATATTCTCAAAAGGAACAATGGGTCTATCTTGACTATTTTTGCCTGTTACAAACATATGCACAAGGTCATAATACCCAGTACCACAATGTGGTGAAGGGTATAAAAATGGAATAAATGAATGGATGGCTGGAGAGTTGGTTGGTTGGCTCACTAGGTCTGTCGGTTCTGTCATTTTTTTCTTAATCTTCAAATATACAAATGTTGCAAGCAAGATATCAAATAACTGGAATAGTACTTTATTTAGGTTAGTAATGCCATTTACCAAGCTGGGTAGCTAGCTGGAGCATAAGCAATGGTCTCATTGTCTGCATTAGCTCCTTGAAATTTTATATTTCGCGCAATGACCAACAACCACCTTCTGCAATGTCTCAAGCAGGCAGAACAGAACTGCCGGTAGTACAAAATGAAAAAATTCGCTGTTGCAAACATAAATTTACTGTGAAAAAATTACCTTGGGGGGGCCCGGGCCCCAAAGGCCACCCCCTGAGGGAATATACACTTTGAAACTGTGAAAAGGTGCCACATCGGAATATTTATTTAAGACCCAAAGTTTCTTTTTGACCAAATCCGTTTCAACACCAACTAACACTTTTTTACTTGTTTAAAGAAACATTTCAGACATTTGGAGAAGGATTTATGTACCTATAAGACGTGGATCTTAAAGATTTTTTTCGGAAGGATTTATGGACATATAAGTCGTGGATTTTTAAAGAAAATTTTCAGAAGGATATGTGGGCGTGGATTTTAAAAGAAATTTTTCAGAAAGATATATGGACCTATAAGGCGTGGAATTTAAAAGAAAATTTTCAAAAAGATTTATGGACATATAAGTCGTGGATTTTTAAAGAAAATTTTCAAACCAAACCAAAAATATCAAATTACAACTCATTCTTAAACGTGGCCAAATATCAATTCGAAACACTCTAGGATTAAAGTTTTAAAAATTTTAAAGTTTTAAAAACTCTCTTTCACGATTTTAACATTGAGAATCTTCGAAAACATTGTTTTTGGCCGAAAATTGTTGACCACGAATTTCTGTTGGTGTGCGGGAATAAAAAATAAGTGGTTTGTTGTCTGGTCAGCCTTGTACGGCGGATGACCCTTCAATTCCATATTTATGGCCGGTCAAAGAAGCCTCTGCTTGCAGACAAACAATTGTTCTGAAAAAAATATGTCTTAACCGACAACAACACGGAATGCCAGCTTATAACAACTTCATTAAAACAATTGCGGATGTAACATGGGGATCTGTGAAAATATTATCCTATATAGAAATATTTCTATACTCCAAGAATCCGACGACGAATCAATCGGTTCAAATTTTTATATAGTTTCCATTTCCATAATATACAATTTTTTGAGCACCGTCCGAATGTTTTCCTTATTGTTTTTTATGTGCCTCCCAAAGGGAAGTATTCTATCCATGTAAATTTATTTTCAGACATTTCAGTATACTCACCAATGGTAACGTATTTAAATACGAATGATATCCAGTTTCTGATTGTTGGCCAAACTGAAAAATAAAATTGGAATAGATTAAAATATAAACCGAGAATGTGGTACAGTCCCAATATAGTTTTTGTTTTAATCTGCTGTATGTGCAAAATATTATTTTGACCCGTTTTTAATCATAATTAAATTTTGTTAGTTCTATTAATACAAATATATTTTTCTATTTTTTACAGCTGAATAATTTGAACCGATTTGGATGTGTCTCTTGTATACATAGTGGTAAGTTACAAATTGTTGTTACAATTTCCTCAAAGATAAATTTTACGAATTCTGATTTTGTTTTCGATTTAATCTCTTGCCTATTACACTGTGGACCACCTAAAAAAAATTACATGAGAAAGAACAGCAGATTATGAAAGGGGGACTAAGCTTTTACTACGAGTATATGTAGCAGAATAGACCAAAATTCGAAAATTAGCTGCAGGTTAGCTATTTTGAAAATATTTTAATGAGTTTTTAATCATTTCAAGAAGTCGATTGAGGGTTTATTTTTTGCCAAAAATATTCCACATCTTTTTACTAATAATCTTGCCAACGGTACTAAATGAGGCTCACTTTAAATTTCCTGCCGACGTAAATTTTCAACATGTAAATACGCTTGTACTTTATTCTTAACACATCTTTCATTATCATTAGTTCTTTCTCGTAATTGTAAAAATTGTTATTTAACGATATATTATAGAGGACTTGTCTGTCATTACGATGTTCAGTTACCAATAACCACAAAATAGTCATACCCGAACAATTTCTACAAAATATCTAACCAATTTCTACTAAGTGGAGCCTATGACACTAAATATGGACACACACAAAAAACCTCAATAGGTAATTTCTTTAAATGGCATTCCATATCTCATAATTAACTTCAAAAAATATCCAAAAATACAGCAGAAGCCGTAGACGTATCACCAGCATCCAAAAAATGCTTGGAAAATACATTTATCTAAATTAGAATTTGAAAAATTCCAGAAGCAAAATCCCATTTTCATCAGGCTTGAAGATAAAATGGTCATAACCATAGGAAAAGTTTTAATTAAAATGCAAATTGTTTGTCGATGTGTGGTGGTATCTTTTTGATAAATGTAGTTGTGACATTAGGAAAGTGAGAGAGAGAGAGGAAGAGCAAACGGACAAGGAAGTGAGCAAAGGGTAGATAGAGTAAGGGAATCACTGGATGGGACTGAATTTTGGGGCTACAAGACACAAACATCATTGTCATGGCAATTCATAAAACTATTTGTGAACATTTAAAATGGCAGATGCATGGTCAGATAGACACACAGACAACCAGCAGAAATAATGCTACCAACTAGCATGAAACTATGATGGCATCCCTGTTTGTAAGAGGATATGGATGCAATTGCATGAAATTAGCATCATAAGTGTAAAAACATACACTCATTTCCATGTCAAAGAGATTTGGTCAGCCAGATAGGTGTATGTGTGTGTGAGAAAGGCATTTTGTCACAGTATATGTAAGCACGTGTGACGATAAACCAACACCATTAGCATGCCGAATGACATGACTTAATGTTAATTAAAATCTTCACAAAAGTAAACTTAGATTCAAATGCCATTAACAAACACTCACACACACAAACATATATATATTAAAATTGACTACATATTTTAGCATTCGAACAGGAACGTTTATAATGGACATTAGACAATTGGGAATATAAGTGAACAATTAATATATGACGAAAGCAGGGTATTTCAGTGATTGTTGGGGATCTGTTTTATAAGCTAGGAAAATTATGAAAAAATGTATATCATATTGAAAATGTAATATGTCGGTCAATGTTTAAGGGGCCTAGCCTGCTCAACAAGTTGGTTTGTATAATAACTTTGTCAAACTCATATTAAGTTCGAAGATGGGGAAAATCCGTCCACCCCTTTTGGTACCTCCGCCACAAATGTTCAACATTTTCAATATCTATAAATCCAATATCGAGGGAATAGAATATCCGATTTCAACCAAACGTTGTACAATGTATTATCCTTACCAATCCTTTATTAAGTGCGAAGATGGGGCCCGTTATTCCCTCCTTCGGGTACCCTCTTCACAAATGTTCAAAATTTGCAATATTTTTAAATAAAATATCAGGCGAAAGGAATATCCGATTTGAGCCAAAGTTCCTACAATCTGTTATCTTCATCAAACCTATATTACGCCCTAAGATAGGTCCCATTGGTCCACTTCTTCTGGCCCCTCCCCACAAATGGTCAACATTTTTATAAATCAAATCTCATATTTATAAATCAAATCTCAGGCGAAAAGAATATCAGATTTGAACCAAACATTTTACAACCTATTATCTTCACAAAGACTACATAAAGTCCGAAGATGGGACTCTCCTTCTATTACCTGCCCTACTAAGAGTCAATATTTTATTAACTTTTAAATTTAATTATAAGCGAATTGAATAGCCCCTTTGATTCACATTTAATTTGAAATCTCTTTGATAAAAGGTATTACATAATGCGAATAATAAAGCTGTGTGTAATTCCGAAGACCTCCTCCATATATCTGTCGGTAACACTAACTGTTACTTTTTTACTTGTTATAGACTATTTGGACGTCGAAACATTTCATTTTACTTGTTATAGACTATTTGGATGTCGAAACATTTCATTTTATATTATTATGTATACGGCTCAAGAAAATAAGGACGAAAATTAAAGGATATGTAAACAAATATCATCTTCAAAATAAAACATAAATATTTTCTCTTCATGAACTGATGAACAGACCAGCAAAAAATGCATTACGCCATAACACAAAAACTTTTAAGTTTGTCATTCTGGGACTTTAATATAATCGCCAAAGGTTTTCATCCCACTCCCCATAACCTTGTTGCACAGTGTAATTTACAAATTGTATGTAGGACTTGCTGACACTATTCTTTTCCCAGCTGTATTTACAAATATAAAAAAATCTATAAATAAAAATTCCATACGAATCTAAATTTCTGTGGCATTCCGAGGAATAATTCAACAATTAAACACAGTGACATACATGCAAATGTACATTCACATGTGTTGTATGTGTGTGTGTGTGTGTGGGAATTCTGATTTAAATATATGTGACAGTTGCATTTTTAAATAGAAGTACCACCACAGACAGACAATAACAATGACTGCAACCGCTATGGGTACAACAACATTGTTAATCTGTTGAGAATACCACCCACCCATTCATTCATCCATCCAGCCACCCATCCACTTGTATGTCTGCATAATGAATGAGATTGGCGTGATTCATTGTTCTGTTTAGATTTTAAAACCGATGTATGAAGAAAATGAGATAGCGTTTTTGCATACAATTTGCTGCAGTGTTGCACACATGCATATGCATATACGATGGAGTTTAGTGGTACTTTGCTTTCGATACAAGAAACTATTTTAAATTTCTCAATTTTAGGAAAAGGTTAAAAAATCAATACACTGCCTCTATAAAAGTCTTATTTTTTTAAATATTTTCCCCTAGTGTTGAGTTTAAAAAAAAATATTTTCTCAAATGTAAAAATTTTTAAAAAGATATTTTCTCAAGGTTTATTACAGGCCGGGATTTTTTAAAAATATATTTTCTCGTAATTACTTTAAAAATATTTTCCTATGAGTCTAGTACTGGCGTGGTAAAAATATTGTTTCAAGAACTATCAAGAAGCGTGAATTTTTATACCCTTCACCACACTGTGGTATAGGGTATTATGTCTTTGTGCATATGTTTGTAACAGGCAAAAGGAATCGAGTTAGACCCATGGTTCCTTTTGAGAATATACATGGAATCACTTTCTGATTCGATTTATGTCCACCCGTCTGTCCATGTAAAATTATAAACAAAGTTCAGGTCACATTTATAATCCGAATTGGATGAAATTTCGCACAGCTCATTTGTTTGGCCCAAGGACGAAACCTATTGAAAAATCGGGATTGGGAAAAATCAGTTCACATTTAGATATAGCTCCTATATATAGTTTCGTCCGATTTTCAGTAAATGGTGCCCCAAGCCCCAATATATGGCCGATTTATGTCCACCCGTCTGTCCATGTAAAATTATAAACAAAGTTCAGGTCACATTTATAATCCGAATTGGATGAAATTTCGCACAGCTCAAAAAAATTCGAGCGAATTTTTTGTTGGATTCCAAAATATCTTCCTATTTTCACAAATAAAAAAATGTTCATTCGAACACTTAATACTTTAATACATTTATATTAAAAAGTGGTCGATTTACCAACAACCCAATGTTTTTGTTGTCGGGTGAACCATATTTCTAATAGCAGTTCCTCCCAAGACACAGAGGTATAGTATAAAAATATTTTCTCAAAGGGTCTATGTTTAAGACGTGGATTTTTTATATATACTTTCTTAAGGATCTATTATATGCTTCATGTTCTAAAAAAGATTTCCCAAGGTGAGGGTTTTTTAGAATTATGTTCTCAGTTTTATGTTATAGACGTGGATTTTTTTTAAGCATTTCCTCATGGCTATATTTTCTGATGTGACCCGTTTCAATATTCTTTGTAGTAAATCTGTGCTTTCAAAATATCTAGTGACAACACATCTTAACGTGACCTATCACTTCTAAGAATAATAAACGAAAATCTCAATAAAACCGAAAGTTGTTGTATTGTCATAGCGTTGCATGTCCCTGAAATCAATTTGATTTTCTCCTTCCCTTTTTGACATGAACTCTCAATTGAAAAGGCAACGGCAATAAAAAGGACACTCATTTTTCACACACTACAAAAGCCACACAGTAATATCCGTTGAATACTCGTATACAAAAAATGCAGTTTAACTTCATTTTTTTGT
Source organism: Musca vetustissima (assembly GCF_032173495.1). Classification (NCBI taxonomy): domain Eukaryota; kingdom Metazoa; phylum Arthropoda; class Insecta; order Diptera; family Muscidae; genus Musca; species Musca vetustissima. The sequence goes on from NW_026888915.1 coordinate 76,610, forward strand.
TTAAGGTGGGTGAATAACCAATGGCGTATATGTATGTAATGGCATACTGGCATGTATAACTTTTAAATCTAGATCATCTTGCAGTTGCAAACCTATTATGCGAATCTGTTTTAAAGATACACACACACACAAATTCTACTATCACTATCTTTAGGCATGCAATTGGGTAAAGTGTGTGTGCGAATGGAGTACAAAAACAAAATAAAAAGAAACTCAACTAAAAAGGGAATAGCTAATGTATGAAATGTTGCCGGGTCGGATCATGCTATATACTACATACTGCGGATATGACGATATATTTTTTCTGTTAAGAATTCTTTCATTTCGTGTATTCTATGAGGTTTTTCTTTTTTTCGTCATCGTCATTATTCAAAGTTGAATGTTTCGTTATCTTTGTTGTTGTCATTTGCCGCTTTACTGTTTTTTTGTGTGTATGCGTATCCATGTATGAGTATGTGAGTATATATGCAGCCTTTATTTATATTTCGTATTGGTCTGACAATGTAGAACATTGCAAAGCAACAACGCCGACTAGTATTCACACATGTTCGTAATAATTTTCTATGTATGGGTGTGGTGTTAACACTAGTCTACATAGTTTTTCTATAATTCAAAACGCAAGAAAACGTCCAACTCGAGCTTATTCCTCAAGAACTATTATCAGGCTTGGTTTTTTAAACATCTTGTTTCAAGGACTATCAACAGGCGTGGATTTTTTAAAAATATTTTTTGAAGGACTATCAACAGCAGGCATATTATAAAAATATATTTCAAGAACTATCACAAGTTGTGGATTGCTTGGAGTATCAGTAGGAGTATTTTTTTTTCATGTAATATCGCCAAAAGTAGATATTTTTAAAAATAATTTTCAAGGACCATCAACAGGCGTAGTTTTTTTAAATATTCAAGTACTATTTACAGGAGAGAATTTCTAAAAAATATTTTGTTAAGGGATTTTTGTATATAGGGAAGAGGGGGGCACCTTTGAACAGCGCTCATAAAATCTCGTTTTAAAATGTTTTCTACCCGCAACCGTTTTTATTTATTTTTATTTGTATGACAATGTTGTTTTCTAGTATCGTAAAAGACTTTTTGCTAGCTTTTTGCAGTTGTCGACAAAATGTATATGAGAGAAAATTTTTTCGCTATGCCATTGTAAACTATAATTTTTTTGGTATATTCCGTTTAAATGTTACATCTGTACCTATCAGTTAAAACTTATAAAAACCCAGAAATTATAAAATAAAACATTTTAAGAGGCTTGAAAGCAAAAAATGTGCAAAAGGTGTCCCTCTCCCTTATTTTTTCATGGACTATCATCAAATATTTTTGTAAGTTTGTGTCATTTTAGGTAAATTTTTAGATCCACGTAGCTCTGGTTGATGAACGACACGCATACATAGAAGATCGGTGTTTTTTAACAAACTTTGCAATTCACGTTGTTAGAACAGATGTGAATCATGCGTGAATTGGCCACCTGTGTGTTGGTGTCATGTAGAGCAACGTTGACAGTTCTATTTTATGACACATAGAATCCATTTGATGGATGGCCATGTTCGTTCTAATGCAAAGACAGTGGTAAAAAACTGTCCAAAGAGCCAAAGATGAAAAAATTAATAAAATTCAAGCAATACAAAAATTATTGTTTATAGATTTAGATAATGGACAGAAGCAATACATGAACATAAGAATCATAGTTATATAAGACAGATAGTTATATATTAGACAGATAGTTAGTTATATAAAGACAGATAGTTATATATAAAGACAGATAGTTATATAAGACAGATCTGCATATATAAGATAGATCTAGCAACTTCTTCTCAGAATCTTATCTACCATGAAGAGAGAGTCTCAGTCTATTTATTCACTACATCACAGCAGGGTGCGCAAAAATTTGCCCCCGAATGATTCAAAATGCATTCTTTTCGTTTTGGGATCATTTTACGAATGAATTTATCGCGATAAATTCTTTACCTAACGAGCATTCGCAAAACGAATGTTCGCACACACACATAATAAACGAGTGCGAACACACAACAACGATCGTTCGAAATTCTTTCTGACATTCGCTCACGAATGAAAACAAACATTCGCGAATGCTCAAAACAGCAACAAGAATAACAACAAACGTTTGTGAACTCAATAGTTGTTGGGCATGTGTTTTGTTATTCCACACATGCTCAACACTTTCTGCTACACACACATTCATTCGCTGTGTGTGTGTTTACTTTTTTATGATATTTTTTGTTTGTTGTTGTTAGATATAGCTCCCATATATATTTTCGCCCGATTTAAGGTATATGGTGCACTAAAGTCCCCAAATATCTTTTGATTTGCACTAAATTTGGCGTAGCGTACTACATTGAGCCTAGAATGTGCTAAGTATCATGAAAATCGGCCCATATGTAGATATAGCTCCCATATATAGTTTCGTCCGATTTTATGTAAATGGTGTACCAAAGTCCCTAAATATCTTTCGATTTGCACAAAATTTGGTACAGCGTACTAAATTAAGCCTAGAATGATGTGTGCTAAGTTTACTGAAAATCAGCTCAGATTTGAAAATAGCTCCGATATATATTTTCGTCCGATTTAAGGTAAATGGTGCTTCAAAGTCTCTATATACACTTCGATTTGCACGAAATTTGGCATTGCGTACTGAATAAAGACTAGAATAGTGTGTGCTAGGTTTCGTGAAAATCGGTTCAGATTTAGATATAGCTCCCATATATATTTTCGTCCGATTTAAGGTAAATGGTACACCAAATTGCCTATATATCTTTCGATTTGCACGAAATTTGACGTAGCGTACTAAATTGAGCCTAGAATAATGTGTGCTAAGTTTCATGAAAATCGGTCCAGATTTAAATATAGCTGCCATATATGGTTTCGTCCGATTTAGTGCAGATCGGTGCAAATTTAGATATAGTGGAGTGGTGAGTTTCGAGAAAATCGGTTGAGATTTCGACATATCTCCCATACATATTTTCGTCCAATTTTTTGTAAATGGTGCACCCAGGTCCCTATATATATCCTGCGAGTTGCACAAAATTTGGCATACCGTACTGAATTAAGTCTAGAAAGATGTGTGTTAATTTTCGTGAAAATCGGTTCAGATTTAGATATAGCTCCCACATATAGATTATTTTTTAACAACGCGGCGTACCGAATAGCGTGTATCAATTTTGCTATAAATCGTTTTAGGCAGTTGACTCTAAATCTGCTTGAATGAAACTAGTTAGGATAGATTACATGCAATTGTTAGGATACATATCTACAATATACCCAAAGTGGTGAAGGGTATCATATAGTCGGCCCAGTCCTACTTTACTACTTTCCTTACTGGTTTTTAAAGTGCTCGCGAGCCTTCGCAAGCATTTGTTTTTTGAGTGTTTTTTTTTCAAAAGAATGTTCTTCAGCAAAAAATGATCGCGAAAGAACGAATAGACGACGCTTGCAGCGAAATTTTATCGTTAGTGAATTTTTCGTACAATGCGAACATTCGCGAGAGATAGCAAATGCTTGTTCATTCATACATATGTTCGAATTCTCCCCATGAGCATTCGTGAAAAAGAAATTTTATCGTTCGTGAATTTTCCGTACAATGCAAACATTCGCTAGAGATAACAAATGCTTGTTTATTCATTGTGACTTTATCATTCGCGATAAATTGAAAACATTCGAATTCTCCCCATGAGCATTCGTAAAAAAGAGTGTATTTTAATTATTCTCCGCACCCTGCTTTATTGTCATGCTATTGTAGCTTTGTGTGGCCCTATGATTTTGTAACGCTGCGAAATATTGACCTACTTCTAAAACATCAATCACATCACGATTAGCTGAGTCGATCTAGACATGTGTGTTCGTCCGTCCGACTGCCCATTATAATTTGTAAACACGATACATGCCACATTTATGTAGCAATCGTCACGAAATTTTGCATGTAGGATAGGTTATGGTGGAAGAAGGATGGAAGATGGAAGTAAAGATCAGTTAATATTTGGGGGATGAAATGGACCAAAAACTTTATTTTTTCTGATTTTCTGGTCGCTCCAGTGTCCGCAATTATGGCCCAAACATGGAGAAGATGGTCGTGCCAAAAAATAAGCATATTTAGCGTGTAAAATGGGTGTTTGACCAATATTTCGCGGCGTTACCAACTCTTGGGCTGCACAAAGCTATAATACCCTGACAACATAGTTGTGTAGGGTATAAAAACGATCGGCGTGCTTCATGATCTATATGCATGAGTCCGTAACAAAACAGCAATCAAACACGTGGGTTTTCGATGACGAGCGAAATTTCATGGAAGTTGGTCTTGGTAGAAACACTTCAAAACAAATGTTACCCAGTTTCTTTGGCAAAACTGGTCATGTGGCGACTGTTCCGCACATGTAACGTAGGACGGGCAAGAAGAGAAGAGTTTCGAATAACGAGTAAAAGAAGACAATCCATCTGCACCATCGACAATGCGAGCTCTCACACATCGGCTCAAACCAACGCATTTTAACTGGCCATAATCTAGAATTTATAAGTCAATCGACGTACAGCCGTGACTTTACAGCAAATACTTTTTATCCCCGCAAATTAAAAAAAAAAAATGCGTGGTCAACAATTTCCGTCGCATTTTTATGATTAAGCCAGATATACATAGTGGTGTTACATAGTGGTGTTATTTGCATTCAGAAGTCATCAAATTCACCTCATGGAGGAATTCTTCTTTTGATTTTTTAATCCATGTAACATATATTATATTAAAGTAGGATTCCTCGACTTCCTTACTTTTTCCTCTTCATTATTTTCATCTTTCGTATCCGTTTAATATTCAAACAACATCCGACACTAACTAAGAAAATTGAGTTGGGTGAAAATTATATCTATTAAATTAAGATTATAACTAAAGAATCTAAAACAAGAAAAAAAACCACACAAACGACCACTGTTTTCAACTTAGTGACAAGAAACAGTTGATGAGTTAGTTGGCAAGTCAGACAGCTAGTTGGGTCCTTTTTCACTTTTTTTCTTCACTTGTTGGATGGTTGGTTGGAACCTTAGCAAAGAAACAAAGAAACTGCAAAACAATTCAAACAAACATTGCTAAAAACCACTTAGTTCTTTAAAAACAAATTCTTTTTAAGTGTTGTTGTTGCTGCTGTTATTCTTGTTCGTTCTTTTCATTCTCAATTTTGTGTGTGTGCGGATTTTTTTTCACGTTTTGCCCTACTTCTTGGTCAGCAGTCTTTGCATCTTTTGAATATTCTAAAAATAAAAAAATATAAAAAATTTCAAGTACAACTGTCTAGCATGGTTTCGGTATATTTGTCCTCTCCACTTTTGCTTAGGAGGGACTATTTCCTTCTTTTTTTCAAAATATATATCCGAAACACAAGACGATGATGAAGAAGAAGTACCAAACTTTTTTCACATTTTACGTGTTGTACGTGCTTCAAGTTTTTCGCTTGTCCAATTCTCTCTATCTTCATTTATTGAATAAAAGAAAAGTGAATTTAACATAGATACGGCCAATGCGTTTAGAATGTGAGAATAAGCAAATTTCAGAATTGCCCTTCATGTAAGTGTGTGTAAATGGAAATGAATAATAAAACAATTATAAATATTTGATTTTAAAATGTGATTAAAAATAATTGCCATGAATATTAGCTCAGAAATATGAGGCAGTACATTAGCATTTAATAGCCTAAGCGAAGGAATGTGGAAGTCAGAGGTTGTGTATCTGTGGTTTTGAAAACTTGGTCGTTTAAAGTTCGACGACTTGTATATGTGAATGCTCCTCGATAACATTTTTAAATGGAATTATTTAAGAAAGTTTTTGTAATATTATCCCTAAAAAAGGGAGATAAAATCATACGAATATCCATTTCTTGGCACTGGGGACCTTCTCTAATCTTATGAACATTTTTGTAAAATATTTGGAGGTCTCAAAATCTCGTCTTGTGATATAAAGTTTACAGCTCAAAAAATAAGGACGAAACAGCCACACAAGGACTCGAAATAAAAATAGGATATGTTTTCACATATATTTCTCATTCGATTTGACTGACGACATGCCATCTAAAAGATACCATGAAATAGCCGTAAACATAGATATAAAGCATTTTCCCAATGATCTTTGTGGCTCTGGTCACCCTTAGAAAAACATTCTTTAAAAATCCACACCTAAGGCTCTGGTAACCCTTAGAAAAATATTCTTTAAAAATCCACCCCTTTGGCTCTGGTAACACTTGGAAAAATATTCTTTAAAAATACACTCCTAAGGCTCTGGTAACCCTGGGAAAATATTCTTTAAAAATCCCCGCCTAAGCCTCTGATAGACCTTGGGAAAATTTTCTTTAAAAATCCACACCTGTGGTCCTGGTAACCCTGGGAAAATCTTCTTAACAAATCCACGAGAAAATAGTCTTTAAAAATTCACGCCTAAGGCTCTGATAGTCGTTGAGAAAATATTCTTTAAAAATGCACATCTAAAGGCCTTGAAGAAATACGCTTATTGCTGTGATAATCCCTAATAAGTAGTCCTTAGAAATCCACTCTTTTGGAAATGACGGTTAAAGCTACATACTTTTATTTTTTTGTAATCTCTGCAATTTATTTCCATTATCATAAACGTTTATGCCTCATTGGTTTGAAAGTTATTTTGAAGGAACCCCGCCCCCAAAATAATTGTATTCACTCCACCCTCCACATGAAAGCACGAGAGAGATTATCACTAGTAAATATATAATCATCATAATGAAAATAAATTAAATTGCAATGTATTTGCATAAATATCAACTCATGTGCTCGTTTTAGTGTTTATTTAGCTTAAGAGGTGTGGGTAACACAACAACAAAAAAGTCCATTCTATACATATTTATTTGTAAATCACGGAAATGTATTTGAACCAGAAAAAAAAAAACAAAAAAGAACAACACATTGAAGAAAATAAGAAAACAAATCACACCTACAGACATCAACACACACACTGAAAAGAACATATATTATGTAACCACCCATATAAGGAAGTTGAGATTTGAATGAAAAAATAACAAGAATGAAAATATGAAGCCCAAAAGAACACATTGGAAACAATTCTTGTTGTCTTTACTTTGCACTTTCTACATAATGGCATATGTTCATGTCTACTCTGGATATTTGTGTGGTAAAATACAATAGACCCGACATATATAGATACATTAGGTGGGGAGTAATAGTTTGCTACGATTATAAAAATTAGTCGAAGGTTTGTTCTGTTCGTATTCTTTTCAGTTTAAATTAATATTTTTATAAAAATGCACATAAAACAACTCAACATCATCTGTAATAGTTGGGAAGTATTTTCTTGAACCCCCCTATAAATATAAAATGAAGGTATACAGAGGATGTTTAGAGGAATTTAAGGAATATTGGAAGTGTATGCTTGTATTTTAAAAGATATCAGATCCTTAAACGTGGATTTTTCAAGAATATTTTCCAAGAACTATCAGACCCTTATTCGTGGAGTTTTCAGAGCCTTGGGCGTAGTTTTTACAGAATATTTGTCACGGACTATCATACTCTCAGCCGCGGATATTTAAATAACAGTTTTTCAACGTCTATCAGCGCCGTAGGCTTGCATTTTTTAATATATTTGTTCAAGGACTATCTGAGCCTTAGCCGAGGATATTTAAATATTATTTTTTCAAGGACTATAGAGCCTATAAAAGCCTTAAGCTACTATTTCTTAAATGTTTGGATTGCTTTATCCCATATTCACAATAATTTTGTTCGATATATTTAACAAGGATATAATATTTAACAAGGATGACTGTGGTTGTAAGAAAAAAAAATATTTTTCTACGATATTTTGTATGATTACCAATTATTTGTTGGTATGACCAGACATAAAGCCTTATATACTTAGGTGATTTTTGATCTGTCCCTACAACTCTCGATAAAACTATACATCGAAACAAAAAACCACCTACATCCATTGGATTGTGCGTGCCTAAAGAAAGAAACAAGTCAATACAAATATACACCTACCTACCACTTTCCTTCTTATCCGCCCTATAAAACGACTTTACGCTCACTATATGTTGTGAAACGAATAATAAGGTACTGGAAAGAAAGGATACATACTACCAGAAAAGTCAACTGGTACAACACCTACATGAAGTTGATACTAGACAATACGATACTCACTCTGCTCTATGTACAACATGTTACATAGTTTTTATACCAACATTCATTGATGTAACCTCACGATAAATTTTGGGTGGGTGGTTGGTGGATATGGAGATCCAATATCAAGTGAGAGTGTAGAATTGTGTATGTGAGCTTGTTTCATTCAACATTCGATATTTGTAGTTTTCAGTGAGTGTGTATATCTATAATAAAAGTTTAAAGTAAACATTTTGAACAAATATTTGTATATACATCCAAAGAAGTTCAGTACATACTTTTTTAACAACAAAATAGGTAATGCTGAAAATGTTTATGATCAAAATCATAGATATTCCTTGAGAAATGTTCTTCAACTACCTTTGTATGGCTTATAACCCGTAGATGAGCTGATCCACGCCATAAGCTCTGTTAGTCCTTGAAAAACCATTCTTTAAAAATCCACGCCATAGGCTCTGATAGTCCTTGAAGAACTATTTTTTTAAATCCACGCCATAGGCTCTAATAGTCCTTGAAAAACTATTCTTATAAATCCACGCCATAGGCTCTAATAGTCCTTGAAAAACTATTCTTTAAAAATCCACCCCATAGGCTCTGATAGCCCTTTAATAACTGTTATTTAAAAATCCAAGCCTAAGCTGTGATAGTCACTGAAAACATTCTTTAAAAATACAACCCTAAAGCTCCGATAGTCACTGAAAAAATATTCTATAAAACCCGCGCCCAGGAATCTTTCAGTCACTGAAATAATGTTCTTTACAAAACCACGCTTCAGGCTCTGATAGTATTTTAAAAATATTTATTAAAAATCCATGCCAACAACTATGATAGTCCTTGAAATAATATTCTTAAAAAATCCATGTCTAAGCCTCTGATAGTCCCTGAAAAATATTTTTTAAAAATCCATGTCTACGGCTCTGATAGTCCCTGAAAAATATTCTTTAAAAATCCACGCTTAAGAATCCTATAATCCTTGAAAAACAATTCTTAAATAATGCTTTTGAAAAAAATGAAAAATTCACGCCTATTTAAAAATTCAAGCTGATAGTCATTAAAAATATATATTTAAATTTCTCTCTCCTCTAAATTTCTATCGGAATGTCCCATATCGCATTCATGTTGAAGTTGATTTAACCCGCTGCAACGTTAAGAATTCTGATAATGCATATTGTTTGCAAAGATAGGTAAGACTTTTTGCTTCGGTAGCTAAGAAAACAATATGCCACATGCTAATAGTTTTTTGTTGCAAGGCTAGGCTACAGGGCCGATCGTAGTAGTAATATAAAATAAATATAGCATCTGCTGTTGTTGTTGCAAATGCCAGCTACACCTTCTCTTGGGCTTTTAGTCACACCCACGCAGTAGCAACAACAACTGCAACGCATGATACACTCATACACATAAACTATGACTATGACAACAACAACCAGAAACCAGTAAGGAAAGAGTAAAGTCGGACGGGGCCGACTATATGATACCCTTCACAACTTTGGGTATATTTAACAGATGAATCATAACAAATGTCGCATTTTAAAGGACCAGTGAAATGAAATTGGATCCATAAACATGTCATTCTGCAACCTGCAATATTACCACATGTAAAAGGTTCGCGTATAATCTAAAAGCCTGGCATGAAGCCCTCATACCGAAGCCTGGTAAGGCTAACTACGCAACACTGAAATTTAGTAAGTCTTACTTCATATTTAGTCTAATCCATAGAAGGGATAGTCGACAACATGAATAAAATTTAGGGTCAATTGACAAACATTGTAAGTCTGGTACACCATTTACTTTAAATTAAAAATACATTTCGATGTATGCTCAAAACCTCTAAAATACTGACCTGCCTACAGGCAAATTTTGCGGATATATCTCAATTCGTTTAGAGGCTAGAGTGAATTTTAATTGACATTTAATCAGCGAAGAGAGCGCAAATATCGCGAAATATTGTCCATATAATTACAAATTTTCAAAAAATTGGTAAAAAACTGGCTCCTATAGAGAATTTCGCAGTAATTATCCTTATACCAAGATCGCAAAGTTTATAACTTATTACAAGAATATAACAATAAAATAAAATTCTCTTAGCCCTGGGTGTATTTTTACACAATTTGTCCCACGAACAGATATGAATATTTTTCTTAAATGTTCATAGCATCCTCATCTTGATTTTATTTCCACCCTAACCTAATACAACAGTAATTCATTACTCCTTTGCTATCTGCTTTGACCACATCCTATTATATTCCCAAATTTTATTATCCATTCGGGGATATCGCATTTTACCCAAAACGGATCAAAACAAAAAAAAAAAAACGAAAGCGAAAAAAGCGATTAAATAAAAACAGCTTTATAAACGTAAAATACTAAATCACTTGGTGGATAAATATAAGACAGGATAATATACCACCACATCACAACAACGGCAGACTAACAAATGGATGTTACTGAACATAAAATGAACAACAGCAAGACAAAATATACGTTGCAGAAGACCACGGGCATCTTTTCGAATGGCAAACACAATAAGCCTGTTGATTTTTGGTGGCCACGCAAATTTCTTGTTATTAGTTAACAGGCGGACTATTTTAGTAGTGTGCATGTGTCTGTAACGGCTGCAAACGATAAGGTATCGAGGGAATTCACACACAAGACAGAAACAGTATTCACACAGCAAGGCTCACCCGTTTGCTTCATTCACGATCCCTATTCTCTTTTGTTGTTGTAAATCCAAGAAAATTTGTTATTTTGGCTAATAAATCCGAAAGAGACAGAGAGCGGGAACTTGTTTTCAAAGTTTGTGTTTACCCGAAAATATTCAACGTTGCTGCTATTGAAGAATATCAACAGCATTAGTAGTTTTTATAAGAGCAACAACAACATCAATAGTAGTAGTACTAGGCACATCGTTATCATAACCAACACCAGTCACTATTGTTTGGGTGTTTGTATGTGTCTCTAGGGAATGCAAATATATAGGGGTTTGGTAGCTTGTGAGTGGTTTTAGGGGTTTTTGCATATCGGATGAATGCCTATGTGAAGTGGCATGATTTACGGGCATGCCACAAATTTACGGATTACTGTCGTCTTTTTGTTTTCGATGGATTTTGTCGTTAGTATTTTAGTTTTTGTTTGCTTCTTGGGAAATTTGTAGCAGACATGATGAGAAAAATACTGAGAGATAAAGGGAGATGTTGAAGCGTGAAGTATGTTAAGGGAGGTAATTTATTTGCATGTTAAATTGAATGCTATTTTAAATAAATGAAATTTAAGGATTAATTTTAAATTCAATAATTTAAAATAATTAAATTAAACTTAATAACCATAAATTCTACCTGGTATACGAATATATTCATCATAGCATATCATTTATAAAAATTGAATCTATGATATATATAGCAATATTTATAATTTTCCTTAAAAATACTTCAAAGATTGGATCAACATAACAAATATTGAGGGCATATTTCCGCGGAAAATTTTACATAAGCACAATAATAATGCTAATAAACATTGTGTGCAATATGGCGTATACGTTTTGACAACCATTATACGCACTATGTGCTACTGCGTAGGAGTAAATAATTGATTATTACAGCAAATAACATTAGCAAAAAACATTGATCTGTGGGTGGGAAATTATTTTTTTGGGGGATAAAAGCCAGAATATTCTCTGGTAAGTCTAATCTCCTGAAGGAAAATCTTTGTTTGTGGCCACTGCTGGTAATTTTTGAGATGACATGAATTCAGTCCTTCTTCGTTCTCGTCGTTTACGTTCTTATTTACTTGAACCGCAAACTAAATATCACAAGATGAGATTTTTAAACTCCAAATATTTAGCAAAAATGTCCGTCATAGATACGGTTCCCAACGAAAATAAATTAATTCGTCTGAATATTTACCATTAAAAAGTCTTGTATAATAACATGTATTCCTTGGAGACAGATCGGGATACATACATTTTCTAAAGGGATTTTTAGATAATAAACCCAACTAAATTACCGGTTTTACTAAACCGATTGAACTTATCATTTAAAAGTGGAGAACAATTTGCGGTAAAAACCTCTAACATGCTGCGACCATCGTATGGGCGCTATATAGGTGTGCCAGCCCGGCCGGACTTGACTGCATTGTCCAGCTTTTTTGACGCTTGTCTAGTTTTAAGCAAAAACTTAGATTGTTCAGCTAAATATTAAATTTGTAGGTCACGGAAATAATTTGAGGAATAAATTATGATTGATGTAGGTGATTGGATTATGTTGAATAGTTGACCGGCATGGTTCCTTTTGACATGCACATTAGATATTGAATTTACGACCAATACGAAATAAGGCGGCTGGATTCTTTTATTATTATTATGAAATGTGTCGAGTTTGCTATGAGAACAGTACTTCCTTCAATTACAGGGTATCATGTGGTCTTTGTCGATATGAAGATCATGTTTCAGGTATTGAGTAAAAAATTTGTTTCCAATATGAAATGAGGATGTACCATTCAGATGTACCATTTAATATTATGTGACAGGTCTAAAGGTTTTCAACTGTAGCTCTTTTCCTCTATATCTTCAATAAGAACGACCAAACAAGACTGATGTCAATGTACCAACGACAAACCATAAGTTTTACATGAGATCTCCTTTTTTGTCAATTTTGTTATTTCGAATGAAGATGTGGAAATTCCGAAACAACAGTACACAATCCAAATATAGATTCGGCTTTAGTTTAATAAATCTGTTTGGTATCTGTGCGGTATACGTTTTGTCAACAAGTATACGCACAGCATATCCGAAACATTAAAACCCCCACACCAGGATATAATCGTTAAGTTGTGAAACTATTTTAAGACCAACACAAATATTAAGAAATGTGAGGAATCCGCAACGATATTTTACTTTTACTGTAGAAGCAAGTGGTACCTCACAATTCGAAATCGAACAAGAGGAGACGTGGAATTGATATGGCATCTGCCGTAGAGCCCTGAAAAGAGATCCAATGACTTCTTGTTATTCTCGAACATCAAGAAAAGATTTTCGTCGCCAGAAGATGCCGCTAAAGCCTTAAATCTGTATTTGAAAGATATCTCTATTAGAATCGATAAAGATCGAAAAGAAAATATTGTTTAAAATACTAATTAAAAAAATTATATTCTCCTGGAAATTTTTTGAACAAAATTAATAAATTAACCCCCTTTAATATAAACTTTAGCCCAAACTCTATATGAATACACAAAGAAAATTACATCGCTTCTGTTCACAAAAATAAAGTAGTTCAAATAAATTATTTGTCAAATAATATAAAAGCATCCAACTACTATACATAATATGACACAGCTGAGCATTGAACTTTTAAAAAATAAGTGTTCATGGTACACATATATACAAAGTGATTTTTGTTGCACTATTATGTTTGTTGCTACTTTATTTAATGTATAAAACTCTAAATGTTTTTGTGACACTCCAAAAAAGGTATAACAAGCAAGCACAAGGAGCATGAAGTATAACGTCAGAAAAATAACAACATCTAGAGGTTTTTGTTACTTCGTATTGAAACATACTCCCAAGCGGAGAATTTTAAGAGACAAGCTGTCAACGTGTTTTAATTCAGGAGGGTGCAAATGAAAACGTATATGCAGGAACATTTATTAAACGTACATATCTACATGCATAGATATTTTAATAATGCAAAGATAAAGCTTATGGTTTTGAAATACTTAAATTTCGTTAGAGTATGAACAATTTTAGATTATTTAAATGAACGAAATATTTATGGTGGGGAATTGTTTGTAACAAAAGGGGTTTTCTGGAAACATATTTTTACAAGTTGTTAACTAAATATATATACACTGCGTTGCATAATAAAAAAATAAAAATTTTATCCATCACACCGCCACCAAAATATCGTTTTAAGAAATATCGTGATTCCGTCCGTAAATCTCTTCAATAACAACTAAAACCATCTGGGGCATCAAAATTGAATTTTTTCTCATTCCAAAAAATCAACTAAGAAAACATATCGTGTCTATGCAGAAAACCGCCAATACCAAACTGTAGTTTACCTCCAAGAAGTGATAATCGATGAATGGGGGTCAATCGATGAAGACTTGCGAAAAATTTTGATCAACAGTGTGATGGATACAATTTTTGAACTTATTCAAAATTAGGGAGGCTCTACCCATTATTTATAAAAAATATTTTTTTTTATTTAAGTTTTAAAAATCAATCTTTCTAATTTTTAAAAAGTGCGTCTATAGTTATGCAACACCAGTAATTTTGAAAGTGCAGAATTCGGCAAAACCATAAGGAATAAATTAATTATTTCTGTTGAATAATATGTGTGTTTAATCGTTTTATTGTGAACAATAACTTAATGGGTCCATTATATTTGTCAACTAACATACCAATTGAATTAAAGGTGCGGCTATAGTTATGATACGCAGTGTATATAAATTAGTTAATACTTCTCTCTGGCATTTATGGCGTATACGTATTGGCAATAATTATACGATTATACGAGCTATTTAAACCCTCAATTTCAAGAGTCAATTTTTTTAAAAATCCTCAACAACATTTCATTGTATAAGCCGTTATCACAGGCATTCCTATTCGATCTGAACCCCATGTTAAAAAGCCATAACATAAAGGAGTCATTGCTGATAATACTTTTTTGTAAAAAAATTGTAGCCTCTCCGAAACGTTGTGAAATTATTCATCTGTATTTTTATTTCCTTCCTCAAACACTTCCGAATTAATGCATAAACCCCCTATAATATAAACTTTTTCACCAAGACTATATGAAAGCACAAAGAGAGATAAATTATTTGTCAAATAACATAAAAACATCCAACAACTATATATAAAAGAATCCAGCTGAGCACTGAGCTTTTATAAAAATAAATTCTCGTTACACACACATATCGTCAGCTAAAATGCAAAAAGGCGTAACTAACAAAAAATTGAAAATTGACTTTTTGAATGAATATTGTGAATGTCAATAAACTACATGTGTTGACAAAGTTTTACAGGTCTGCGGTCAAAAAAGCAAAAAACAAAAAGACGTAACTACAAGTGGGTTTATTTGATAAATGCAAAAAGGCGTAACTAACAAAAAAATTTACGTTTTTACATACTTGTTATGACTGCCATTAAACTAAATAACTAAATTTGTTAAAAAATGTAAAGTCTATTATTCGTCATATGCAATATCACCCTGCCGGGCATACTTTTTCATTTCACATGATATGTTTATAGTTTTCATTCAAAACAGTTTTTTGCGTCTCCTACACAATTATGCCTTTGTTAGTTACGCCTTTTTGCATTTTAGCTAACGATATACATAGTTCTTGTTGTTTTTGTTACACTATTATCTTTGTTTATGTATTTATTAATGTATAAAACTCTAAACGTTTTTGTGACACTCTAGGAAATGGTATAACGAGCGATCAAAAGGAGCATGGAATATAGCGTCAGAAAGATAACAACTGTGTGGTAATATCTCGGGTTTTTGTTACTTCGTACTGACATATACCTCCCAAAACGGAAAATGTTAAAAGACAAGCTGTAACATTTTAATTCAACAAGGTGCAAGTGATAACTTATATGCAGGAACATTTAATAAACGTACACACATACCTAGGTATTTTAACAACGCTAAGATACAGCTTATGGTTTTGAAACACAAAAACTTCGTTAGGGTATGACAAATTTTGAAGGATTTAAATGAATGAAATATTTATGGCGGTGATTCATTTGTGACAAATGTTTTTCTGGGAATATATTATTACAAGTTGTTGAATGGGAGAACTACTTAAGAACAAATATATTTTTTCATAATAAGCTTCTTTTGGATAGTTTTTAGAAGTTAGTTGATTTTAGCTCACTAAATCATTTCTACATATTCCTACGAATAATTTTTATCCCTACATTGAAAAATTTCTGAAAAACTGTTGTTCACCATTTAATAACAAGGAATGCCGGTCAAAAGCTTCAAAATATCGAAAGTGGGACATACCCTTTATTGATAATTCCATGTAAGCCTTGGAAACCCAGGAATGCTAGATTACTGCCACTTCGTGGTGTAAATCCAAATAAAAGATTGCATTTATTGTCCTCAATAATGATTTTGGTTTTATATGCACAAAAGACCTTTCGATCGGAAAAGCATAGAATGTGTAAAATATGCTGTAGAACAGCGCGTTGTGCAAAACTTCACCTCAATCGGGCAAACGTAGTATTTTAGTTGCACTAGTTTGCATTTAATCGGTCAAAACTATATACGAAAATTGCAACTAAATTCGAATCGACTTCAACAAAACTTGATTCACGTCATTCTACACTTTCACTGCATAAAATCGGAAGAAAGAATGGACTTGAACAAATATATAAACGAATATAAATAAATAACAGACGTACCGAATATTCGAGATTATATATACATTTCACATTAAACCAAAACTAGTGCAAGTTCGGAAATTAGCCCCCCCCATCCTTATCTGCGTATATTAAAATATTGGCTAAAATTATAGCATGAAAAACCAGGTACGTGGAAATTGTCAGCGAAGGAATTTCTTGTCAAATATGAAGCCGAAATTACAGCCACGTTGTTTGGAATCTTGATCTTGAAATATATGTTTCAGAAATATATGTTTGCACCCTCCAAGAACTTGGCGTAACAAATTACAGTCCCTTTCTTCTGGTACCTCCCCAACAAATGGTCAAAACTTTGCATATTAAAAACCCAATAAAGAATCGTCCGATTTGAACCAAACGGTGTACAAGCTATTATCTTTACTAAGCCCATATTAGGTCCGAAGATGATACCCATTGGAACATTCCTTCTGGTACCTCCCCCACAAGGTTTGAAAATTTGCAATATATTAATCAACATTTTATCCAACTGCATTCATCTATGATTAGAAAGAAAATAACGAACCTTAGTTATCATAATCATAAGGTTACTGTTTTATATTCTGAATATATTGGTAGCGCTAGAATTGACATGCTGTGTTCTCTTTGGAAAGTTAATCTACATCCCAAAAACTATCAATTTTGGTTCAAGTGTTATTACTAACTCCCCTAAAAAGTCGGAACTTAAGGAATATTAAAAAAGTTTTTTTACCCGTCATGCATTTTTTTCGGTATTTTATTTACTATTTTAAATATATATCCGAAATTTGGCATAAATTCCTTGTTTGTCAACCATAGATATTTTAAAAATTCTAGGATTTCCCGATAGCAGAAGCTATGAAGAGAAATTTCCTCACAAAATCTTCAATGTCAATTATTTAGAATTCCTTGCATATGTATGATCTTTATATTTTCCAATTCTAAATTTAATACATCGAGAGGTATTAATTTTTAGGAATTTTAAAGAATTTTATTGATATAAATTTCATATATGCCCACCATTATGCATTATTGATATTCCATTAAGAATTTTATTGAGCAACACTTCTCTCGATTGTCTGGCACTTGCTGATTTTTTCACCTCTTTATCAAATAACCCAATATGAATAGCAATCTTATATGAAAAAATCACAAATTTAAATAATTTAATACGAAATGCTCATATGTGTATATAAAAATAATGGTACATCAATATCTGTGAAGTTTTTCTCAATCACAACAACAACACTACCTATCATACCCTCTGTTGCTTTTATGACACGTTAAACAAAAAAGCTCTTTGTGGTAACAGCCAGACAGCTAGCTAACCAACACAAAGAGATGAATGAACCAACTATAAAAAATGTGCTTTAAATTTCCTGGCCGCAGAAAAAAAATTCACAGGGGAAAATATTGCAATAAAAAGATTTTAATTAAGCTGCAAGTCAAAGGGAGGAGACAAAGAGAGCGAGGCTAGGTATATATATATTTATATATCATATGTATTGAATACATTTATTGATACATCCATGCAATTTAATTATGTTGCTTTCTTCTTTAACTGATTTTTGTTGTTGTTTTTTTCATTTTTCTTTTCAGGCAACCAATTAAATATTTAAACCGGAGAAAAAAATGTTTAAGGCGAATCAAACAGGACGAAATATTTATCAAAAACAAAAGAAGAAAACAGATCAAAAAAAAAAAATTTTTTGACGGAGAGACACAGGGGAGGGAGAGGGATAGAGAACAGTAAGAAAGCTCAAAGGTGATATGAATATGATGCAATTTCAAAGACAACAAAATCAGCTGTAACAACATAAACAATTAATATCCTTTAATGGAAGGGATACAATAAATACGAATCGTGGAACGCGGTAATATCCTCCCAGTAACCGAAAAGACGTGGCTAAAAGGTGGCACATTAAACGAACATTCAACCAACCAGCGAGCCAGCAAAGCAGTGGCACAGTTAGTCGTAAAGCTCTTAAGAGGATTTGATGGATCAAAAGAGCAACACAAACAGTTTGTGGATTAATTCAATTGCTGCAACAGTTTATGTACCATTCTCTTTCTCCACCCTACTCCTTTAACCCTCCAGAAGAAACGGGTAATTGTGGTGACCATTAAAGGCAGGTTGCAACGAGTAGTTCTTCTTCAGCGTAAAGGAAGAATTTAAAATAACAAAACTGCTGGCTCTTTGATTAAAGGTCCTTGAGGGCATTTTCTGGTTGTGTGAATGTGTGTGTGCACATATATGTGTTTGTGAATAAAAGAAGGATCACATAGGAGAAGAAAGAACGATTTTCCTGCTGGATTTTCCTGTTTTTTCTGCTGGTTTGTCTGTCTCACGGGCTGGCTGACTGACTGTTGTTGTCCTTAACGTGGAAATATATAATCAATCAATGAAATAACAATAGTACGAACAACGAACATATGTATGTTTTTCAGAATTTGATTGAATTGTTAAAGAAGATAAAAAGGAGGAAAACAGAAGAAGAAAATATTGGAACAACCAAATAGAAACAACATCAAAAATATAATAACAAAAGGAAAAAAACATGAAAACTAACAGCGAAAATAAACGAAATTTTACTTCAATCAAAGTCACAGCAACAATAACAACAAACAACCTACTAACAACATTCGAAAATCCCCATTATTTCCATGGAAATAAGCAAACATGCAATGATGATTTGGAAAAGCTACAACAAGCGGAGGTACTGATAGCAGAAAAAGAAGAAGAAGAAGAAGTAACTCCCCTTAAATTCAATAAAAATATGGTAAAAATAAAATATAAAAAATCCGTTCATACTAAACAACAAATGAAAAATTGGGAACTGGAAACGAAAGAAGTTGAAGTGGAGGACGACAACAACAAAACGATAACAACAATACCAAAAACATCAATTTCTAGAACACAAGCAACAAAATCCACCGTTAACGTTATCACACCACCAGTAGCTACAATGACAATGTCATCATCAACATCAGCATTGTCGGAAATTTTAACTGCATTGCCAGCTGTCAGACCAACTAACAAGGATATCGAGGAATCTCTGTAACCTCTGCCTTAAAAATCAAAAACAGCAGCAGCAGCAACCACGTCAACACCACCTGCATAAAAGCCAGAAGAAGAACAACGAGTTACAGTCTAACAACAGCTCTCCAAAACCCAACCCAAGAACATTCTACTCCAACAACAGCACCTCATCCGCAAGACATGAAGTAGTGACAACTTCCGTTATGAACATTTTTAAAGAAAATCACAACAACAGCAACTGCAAATGAACTACATTTTGGTGGAGACTTTTACAATACTCTGGCCACTTTCATCTTTAAGCAAACTAAAATGTTATGTGGCAAAAACAGAGGACTATCAACGGTACCACCAGCAACTGGAACAGTACCATTATCAACGGGAACAACTAGGAAAATCAGAACATCAACCACCACCACGACTACGACCACCACAACAAAATTCGTTAGCCAGCTTTTAGTTTTACTTACCATGGCCTCCCTGGTTTGTTATGCTCATGTCGGTTTTGCCTTCCTTATTAAACCTTGTGTATTTGGTGTTTGTATCGATGGTCTAAATAGGTAAGTACCAGCACATAACACTAACCCCATTCCCATTTCCCCTCTTTTCTTTCTTTTTTTAAATTGTTAGTTTTCATGTTGTTGTTCTTCTTCTTGTTTTTATATTTGCCACAAACTGCAAAAAACACACATTTCACTTAACATATTATCGCTCAATAACACATTTATGCAAAATCCAAAAGAAGAAGAAGAAGAAAAAAGAACTTGCAAACAGCGATTCATTGAAGTGTTAATAATCTTTTCCTATGGCTGGCTAGATGTCTGGTTGTTTGCCTGACTGACTGACTAGCTAACGCTCGCTTTCTCTTATATGCAATGCATAGTTCGTTAAACATTGGTTATATCCTTGATTACTTTTATGTTTTAACAAGTACAACAGTTGCACAGTGTCTTCAGGAATATATCGAGGATATATATATTGATGACATATTTTCCTATTAAAAAATCACTCACTTGACCGTCGTTATAAGCGATTTCGACTGTATTCCTTAAAAGGTTCACGTCTGTAGCTCTTAGAGTCATTGAAGCAATATTCTTAAAAATCAACGCATAATCGGAAACAAAATTACCTAAATCCAGGTATAGCCTATCTTCAAACTTGACCCCACTAAAATCTATCAATATTGGTCCACTTTTATGGGTAGTCCCCATATAACGCTACAGCCCAAATTTCGGTATTTTGGGGAAGATTATATACTCAATGCGAATCCAAAATATTAATTCGAATTTAATTGAATACCATGACCAAGTGATTGAATTTAATTCGCTGTAATATTTTATATTCTCATTGAGTATAATATCTCCCTACAAAAAAATGATCAATATTATCCAAAGTTTCCAGGTAGCCCGCATATAATGGTACACCCACTATTCAGTATTTTGGGGGATTTGGACATGTTTTTAAACTGAATTCGCACTAATTTGGTATCATTCCTTTTTCGGTATTTGTTATAATGGGTTCTGGAAGGCTGACCTATGTACAAGTTTATGCGTTGTATATAAAGGTCCATATTTTGATAAAAATTCCGATTATTTTAACCGAATTTTTCGGGGATTCCTGGTGAATAACAAATAAATTAAAAACCAGTGAGCGGAGCAGTATAGTCGGACGGAGCCGAAGATATAATACCTCGTGTAGGTGTAACATTAATTAACGTTAATTTTCTGGGGATCTATATTCAATATTTTGCTATATTTGCCCCCATTTGACAGATTAGAGGTTATCAGCTCCACTTTCTTACCCTGAAAAAGAGACACAACAAGTTTTCGGCCCATTTCATCAGCTAAATATCATCTGGTTGACGCCGGTAAAGTTTTAAGTATAACTATCGCATCCGAGTACATGCGACTATATAATTGATGTCAATTAAACATCTCGAGTCTATGTCCTTCAGGAGTAAAAATATACGCCATAGAATACACATTTTGTAATTTTCACACAAAAGTCTTGGTCCATTTAACCCGATAATTATTGACCGATCTTTATCAAAATTGTTATCATTATTTTTTGACGAGATTCCCTTCCGGTTATAAAATTTCGTGATGTTCTGGTCATATTTGTGGCCTCTAGAGTGACCAAAAAATAAACCAGTAAGGAAAGTAGTAAAGTCGGACGGGCCGACTATATGATTCCCTTCACCACTATGGGTATATTAAACAGTACTATTAACATGAAATTGGATGAAATAAAATATGCGATACTTATATATATATGTGAATCTACCTAGATCTATCCATAAACATGTCATTCGTTTGTTACAATGGGACACAAGTATGTAAATCGACTTCAAACAAATATAAGTAGGACATCCGTTGGGCTATGCCTGTACTTCTAGAAAACGCAACTACGTAATTCTATGCTCAATTTTGTACGTTGTGCAAAATTTGATGTCAATCTGCATAACATTAGGAGTTTGATGCACCATTTACTTAATATCGGGCGAAAATATATCCAAATATGAACCGATTCCAACGAAAGTTGTTACAGGTTAGGTTATACTAATTTCAGTACGTTTTGTTCCTATCAGTCATGTATTGGATCCTACAAACCAATCTATAATATAAGGGAGCTATATCTAAATCTCAACCGATTTTAAATTTCGGGAAAATCGAAAGATATATCTGGACTTTGGTGCACCATTTACATTAAATCGGACGAAAATATATATGGGAGCTATATCTAAATCTTGACCGATTTTCACTAAACTTGACAGACATCACTCTAGGCTCAATTCAGTACGTAATGCCAAATTTCGTGCGAATCGAAAGATATATAGGGACTTTGGTGCACCATTTGCATTAAATCGGACGAAAATATATATGGGAGCTATATCTAAACCGATTTTCACGAAACTTGACACACATTTTTTAGGCTCAATTCAGTACGTTATGCCAAATTTCGTGCAAATCGAAAGATATATAGGGACTTTGGTGCAACATTTGCATGAAATCGGACAAAAAAATATATGGGAGCTATATCTAAATCTGAACCGATTTTCACGAAACTTGGCACACATCATTCTAGGCTCAATTCAGTACGTTATGCCAAATTTCGTGCAAATGGAAAGATATATAGGGACTTTGGTGCACAATTTACATGAAATCGGACGAAACTATATATGAGAGGTATATCTAAATCTGGACCGATTTTCTCGAAACTTGGCAGACATCACACTAGGCTCAATTCAGTACGTTATGCCAAATTACGTGCAAATCGAAGGATATATAGGGACTTTGGTGCACCATTTACATGAAATCGGACGAAACTATATATGGGAGCTATATCTAAATCTGGACCGATTTTCACGAAACTTGGCAGACATAATTCTAGACCTAAATGATTAGGCTGTACCAAATTTCGTCCAAATCGAAAGATATATAGGGACCGTTAACATTAAATCGGTTAAATATATATATGGGAGCTATATCTAAATCTGAACCGATTTTTCCCAATTTCAATAGGTTCGTCCTAGGGCCGAATAAGTGACCTATGCCAAGTTTCATCCAATTCGGATCATAAATGCGACCTGTACTTTGTTTACAATTTAACATGCACAGACAGACAGACAGACGGACGGACGGACATGCATAAATCGACTTAGAAAGTGATTCTATGCATATTCTCAAAAGGAACCATGCGTTTTCTCGCTTCCTTTTGCCTGTTACAAACATATGCACAAAGACATAATACCCTGTACCACAGTGTGGTGAAGGGTATAAAAAGAACAATAAAGTTGTTCGTCATCATTTAGTTTCATCCCCTTAATATTAACCGATCAACACCAAAACAATAGGAGCCTTCTTTGTGCAGAACCTGTCCTACATGAAAATGTTAGTGGCGATTGGTCTATAACTGTGGCCTGACTCATGTTTACAACTAATATTGGACAGACGGATGGAAGGATACACATGGTTAGATCGACTCAGATAGTCAGGACCAATACTTCACGGCGTTGCAAACTTCTGGAGCCACACAAAGCTATAATATTCTGACAACATGGTTGTCTATAAAGTGCGTTTAGGTTTTCAAGCTTAAATGTATTTTAACTATCACGTAACACCACAACAAAGTCCTTATATAAATGTCCCAATGGACTTAAGGAATTTTTAATGTACATCATGAGTTGTGGGGTACATATACTGATTGAAGAAATGGTTCAGTATTTCTCAGTAGCATGACGATTGCATTATCAGTTCCCGTGACAAGAAATCGCCCTATAAATTATAAATTCTTGACCAGCGTAAAATTCTACGACGACAACGACAAATCTTGCATAGAGTTGTATTTTGGTTGCAGGCAAGTCAAGCTGGAAGAAAGACTACATCGGGCCACGTTAAGGTATAGCCCTCATATAGGAGAAAAAGACCCTAAAGGTACGTTGGTTAAATCCTGACCAATGATAGATATTTATCCATAATCATTCAATAATCAGGAATAGTGTATGAATATTTAAAATTAGTGAACATTTGGCAGATATCAGGTACCCCTGTTTATATTCAAATCACTGTATCTCTCCATTTCTTAAATCGTATCCAAACAAATTAAGCAAATAAGCAATTATAAAGTCTATTTGCTTCGAAATGCATATCATCACTCGAATATAAAGCATATTGCAGTTGTTTATTTGTGGTCGTTGCCATTCTTAGCAGCAATCTATCTTAGTTAGAGTTGAGCATTTGAACTCTCACTCACTCTATGTATAGCACATTCATAATTCTTAGCTGGGTCGGATATTTATTGCAAAACTTTAGTTTTGATTTGTGTGAAGAAGAACAATATATCGCCTGCATAAAACAAACAACAACAGATGCAGGCAGATGTTGGATATTAAAAAAGGCTAAGCCAATTGGTTTAGTGGTTACTTTCATATTTCTAGGCAAAGTTGAATGAAACAAAAAACAACAAATAATTTGATATCTGATGAGGCATGAAATCTATGGCAAGCAAATATGCCGCCAACAAATAATGAAAAAACAAAAGGCCATAAAAATCAAAAGCTGAAACTTTTTTCTGCTTCGGAATTATCATAAAATTAAACCCAAAAAAAGTTTGTATATTTGAATTTCTGATACTGTAATGAAATGAAAGGGATAAATGGGGTGGAGGGTTTCGAACATAAAGCGCAATAAATAAAGATAAGCTAATTAGTATAGCCAATGTGTCTAGTTGAATAGAAGAAAAATTTACTAATTAAGGTTGTTTGGCGAAAATAATTGTGTAAAGAGGCACCACTAAAAATCACAATAAAGGATATACGGAGTGAAGAAAATAATGGTACCGACACTTTTTTTTGGAAAATTCGGTCTTGGATTTTCCAAAAAAAATGTTTCTAAAGGTCCCAAAAATCCAGAAGCTCAAACACATTAACAAGCGTGGATTTGTTAATTTATATTATTTTAATTTATGGAATTTTAAATTGTTCTTCTATAGTAAAACTTAGCTAAATACATTTTTTGTGTTAAAAATGTAAAAAACGAATTAACCTTTTTTGTTGCAGAACTTAGCTGAAATGTTGTGTCTTGCTTGAACCCCCCCCCCCATTACGATTGATTTTTTTTTAAATGGTAAAAATACTAATGTTTTTGTAAACATATATAATTGAAGATTTAAAAGAGAAGAAAAATAATTTATGATAACTCCTCACTGGAACATCGGAATCCGAAAATTCCAATGTTGCATGTTGGGAAAAATTTTTCGCTCTAAAATTAACAAAATGGTGGACCTTTGAAAAAATATTTTTGGAAAATCGCCGATTTTTTACCAAAAACCAAGTTAAGAAGATCTTCACCGATTGGCTTTATCCTAGTAACGAGGTTACACTCCCAGAGAAGCCTTGCAAAATGTGGAACCGATTGGATTATTAGTTTTTGAGTTATCGTGCCCGCCATTCGAAAAAAAATTTTTAGAGAAAAACTCGTTTAAAGTTTAAGAAGCCCTTCAGTCGTCACTTGATGTTGACACAATAAATCGGATATATCTTCAAGAGTTCTTGAGATTTTCACTTGAAATTTTGTAGGGACATTGTTTAATTAGTGTAGATTTGAATTATATCAACAACAATTTTGACCCCGAGAATGGGGGGGTCCCCTTAATTGATTTTTTTTTCCATAAAAATCGTTTTTCGAAATTATGATTTGCATTGGGAAAAATTTTTCTTTTCGGAAAAATGTTGTTCGGTATGTCTAGAGTAAAGGTTTGCTGAATTGAGTTAAACATAAGAAAAAGTTACCTAGCTAATTTTTTGTGTGCTGAATAGATTTTAACTTCCAACAATCTTTGCTAAATTGAGTTTGTCGATAGAAAAACTTATCTGAATAGACTTTCCATAGAATCTCCTAAAATTTGCAATAGATAACTTTATTGAACTGTTTTTTTTTCCTTTGAAAAATGTTGTCTGCATTTTTTTTCCTTTGAAAAATTCCAGCTGAACTTCGTTTTTCTATAGATTTTCTGAATTTTGTTTTTAAGTATGTTTTTTAATACCCTCAACCTTTTTTCCAAACATAGTTCAACTTCGAAGATGGGGAATATAGGTCATTTCCTTCTGGTACTTCCCACACAAAATGGTCAAAAGTGTGCAAAAAATAATTTTATAATATGAGATAGTCCGTTCATTCCAGAATAGATCAAGTCAGAAGGTGGGACCCGTCTGCCTTCTCCTTCCAGTACTACCACCGCAAAAGGTCAATATTTTATAAAGTTGTAAATTTAATATGCGTAATTCCGAAGACCTCCGCGAACCAAAGGCTGAAAGTATACATCTGTAGGCAACTCCGACTGACACTTGTTTAAGTATTATATATATTTTTGGAAGACCAACGTGGATTTTCGAAGTATATTTGAGGACTATCAAGTCCATAGGCGTGAATGTTTTGAGTAGTGGATGATTTTTTAAGTAAATTTTTTGAAGGAGCATCAGACCCATAGGCCTGGATGTTTTAAGGAAATTTTTGGAGGTATATCGGGACCATAGGTGTGGATGTTTTAAGTAATTTTTTGAAGGAGTGTTAGGACCATTGGCGTGGATGTTTTAATGAACTTTTTGAAGATGTATCAACCCATAAACGTGGATGTTTTAAGGAAACTTTTTGAAGGAGTATCAGGCCCATAGGACTGGATGTTTTAAGGACATTTTTTGAAGGAGTATCAGGCCCATAGGAGTGGATGTTTTAAGGAAATTTTTTGAAGGAATATCAGGCCCATGGGCGTGGGTGTTTTAAGGAAATTTTTTGGAAGAAGTTTCAGGCCCAGAGGCCTGGATGTTTTAAGAAATTTTTTTGAAGGAGTATTAGGCCCAAAGGCGTGGATGTATAAATTTTTTGAAGGATTATAAATAGGCGTATATCTACTAAGGAAATTATTTGAAGAAGTATCAGGGCCGTAGTCGCGGATTTTTTAAGGACTATCGTAAAGCTTTGATAGACATTTGAAAGAACTAGACATAGAACATTTTTAAGGGACTAAACACAGATTTTTGAGGAATATTTTAAAGGGACTGGATATGAATTTTTGTGGAGTATTTGGAAAGGATGAAATATAAATTGGGATTTTCGTTGTAATTTAGTTATTTCATATTTTCATTGGGTAGAAATCTCATTAAAAATTATAATCCCTTCGGAATTGCGGGGATTTTGTTTTCAACCAAATATTTTGAATTCACAAATCTTCCTATCCAAAAATTATAAATACCGATCAATCTTGGAGTAAAGCGTGCATACAAAGGTCAAGCCCCTTTAGAGTTATTTTTATGATCCTTGGCGCATTTCTACATCGAAATGTCTACATTTTTGCATTTAAATTGTTTGTAATTTGTTATTCCGGAACATTGATAGGTATACAACTTCCTCATATAACATTTTCGATATAAGTCTACATAGCCCCCCAAAGTTATATTCAAGGTCCAAATCCAGTTATCCAACCTTAGTGTCCATAGCGGAGCATGGCATCAATTTACCATGACATATGCATCATATAAAAGTCCAGAACGAATTTATTTATTTCCAATGGCCACCTAATGTTGAATGGTATTAAAATTTCGGGCCTTTTTTATATATTTTTTCTATTTTTTTTTTATTAAATCCTTCAAACCTATGTAAAGTGTGCCAGAATAACAATCGCATTAATTCGAAAAAATATGAAACGGTAAAAAGGGAGTTCTAGAAAACAAACCCTTTCTATCATATTGCCTTTGAAAATACCCTTCAATTCCCACAACCAAAAAAATAAATAGTCCTTGGAGCTTTGTAAATATCAAAGAAAATTATAATGAACTCTCATATAAACAGCATAATTTGTGACTCATTATGGATTCATATTTCCCGTATTTTTATTTTTTCTACCATTCTCTTGTTCTTTTTGTTTCTTTGCAGCTCCTATTCATGTTATTGCATTGATGGTTATACAGGTATTCAGTGCCAAACGAATTGGGATGAATGTTGGTCAGGACCTTGCCAAAATGGTGGTACGTGTGTCGATGGTGTGGCCTATTACAATTGTACATGTCCAGATGGCTTTTCCGGTAAGTATTAGAGAAATGTGTGTGTTAAACAAACATTCCCAAAATTTGTTATATATGAACAGCAAACCAAACAGTCCACCAGCCAAAAAGAAGAGAAGAATAAAAAAATTATGAACATTACAAATATTTACCATGGAACCTGAACTACATTTTGTGTGTGTGGAACATAGAAAATACCATCACAAATTTGCTTGAAATTCAATAAATGCCAGGTTGTGGTAAATTTTCCCGAAAAAAATAACTCGGCATGCTAGCAAATATGGGACTACATATATACTTTCCCATATTTTACAATATTACATGAAGTTGTGCGACCGTGTGTAGGTGGGAGAAGTGAAAGGGGAAACGTAATACAAATGTCATAGATACAAATATTTAATGTTCAGCTCGTTGTCATGCTGCTTGTTGTTGTTTCTAACAAGCATGCAAGCAACATCGAAATATTCAACGTACGTATCGTGTTATCCGTTATCCCTTTGTGACCCATATTTATAAAGTTGTTGTTTCTGCCATGAATTGCTATTATCTACAAGGCAAGGAAGAAAGGAAGCACACAAATTAATATTTCATTGTTATCCAATGACATGGAAGAGTAAAAATAATTAATTTTTGTGGAAAGGAGGATACAAATCGAAAGTGGAAAGTAAAGACATTTGTTTGTATTTGATATCATAAATTAATGTTTAGTTTCAAAATGTGCCCTAAGAAAATGTGGCAAGCATGATAAATCATATTTTGTCTCAATTATAGGTAAGCTCTTAATTAATATAAATTATTTACAAATACTAGGCTTTATGTAACGTCCGAAAATTTTGGTCCTAGACCCACCACCGATAGTTATATCTTGACTAGTTGAGCCGATCTAGACATGTGTCCGTCCGTCCATACGTCTGTTCATTATAATTTGAAGACAGATTGCAAACAGCAGTTATAGACGAATTGTCTAGAAATTTTGCATGTAGGTCGGTTTTCGGTCAAAAAATACCACTACTTTTAATATTAGGTTGGTGAAAAAAATCCATTAGGCCGGTCGTCGAAAATGTCGATAAAATCGGAGAAATTAGATCGCCCAGGAGCTAAAAATCGACCATAAAACTGTATTCAACCATTTACACAAATCTGGATTGAAAAAGAAGCTCGATGTTTGGGTGTCACGCCAATTAACAGAAAAAAACAGTATGGATCGAATTTCCATCTGTGAAGCCTTGGCCAAACGGAATGAGATAGACCGATCTTTTAAACGGATGGTGACTGGAGATGAGAAATGGGTAATATACGATAACCCTGCGCGAAAACGATCGCGGTCAAAGAGCGGCGAAACACCTTAAACAAACGGCCAGGAAGGTTCTGCTATGCATATGGTGGGAATGGAAGGGGATTATTTATTATGAGTCGCTTCTTATGATGAAACGCTAAATTCTGATCTCTACAGTTAACAACTGGACCGTTTGAAGATAACAATTGACCAGAAACGGCTAAAATTGGCCAACAGGAGAGGTGTCGTGTTCCATAAGGTGTTCCATCAAAGCTAGGCCACACACATATACAGTAACTCGCCAGAAACTTCGGGAGCTTGGTTGGGAATTTTAAATGCATCCGCCATACAGTCCGGACTTGGCACCAAGCGATTATCATCTTTTTCTTGCATTGCAAAATGTCTTTAATGACAAAACTACTAGAGTTTTTAGCAAATTATATGAGAGAGGCATTATGAAGTTACCTTTAAAATGGCAACAAATCATACAACAAAACGGTGAATATTTGGCCGAAATCAGACATTCCGAAGCATGTTAAATAAAGTCCTATAGTTCATATAAAAAAGTGGATTTATTTTTCACCAACCTACTACTAAAAACTAAATCCAAATTTTAAATATTTTTGCAACAATTTTAGGTTTACATATCTATAAGAACTTTAGAAAGTTTTATATGTTTAAAAAACAGTAAGAAAGCTCAAAAGTCTGACGGGTCGGCTTTGGATCCATACAGAGATGATCCTACGTACTATATTCTGTCGACACAGCGGACCATTCTTTAAAAAAATCCACCGCTTTACAAATATTCGTTCAAAAAATCCACACCTCTGATAGACATTTGGAAAATATACTTTAATATATCCACGCCTCTGATAGGCCTAGAAAATATTCGTTTAAAAATTCCACCCTCAAATACACACCTCTGATATGCAATATCGCAACTTAACAACATTGGCACGTATGCAAAATTTCGCCTCATTCGGAAAAACCTTCGGGAATTTGGAGCACCATTTACATAAAATCGGACGAAAATCTGTATGGGAGCTATGTCTAAATCTGAACCGACTTGTGGATTCGAAAAAAAAATTATAGGGGAGCTATATCTAAATCTGAACCGATTATCTCATATTTCAATAGGGCCTGTTAGGTGATCTGGGCCATATTTCATCCAATTCGGAGCATAAATGCGTTCTGTACTTTTGTGAATAAATCGACTCACAAAGTGATTCTTTACATATTCACAAAAGGATACATGGGTCTATTTCGTTTAATTTTTTGTTACAAACATATGCACAATGACATAAAAAGGAGTAGCGTAATATGGTGGTCCAACAGTGGAATATGATGTTTAGTAAGAAGCTTTTCTGCCTGAAATAACAGTCGATTCGATCAAAAAACTGGTCCAAAATCTCCAATATACCAAAAACTGGGGCTACCTTTAAAAGTGAATCCCCTATAGACTGAATCCATAGATGGGAGGCCTATAACAGGACCTCTATATAAGACAATTCTTAGGAGAAAGAGATAATTTAATAATTAATGGGTTTCCTATAGATGGATAACCTTTGACCTGATTTTCTGTAGATTACCATCATTTTGTTACCTTTGGCATTTTTAATAGATCACTTTTATCACTTATTTAGGGGTCATTCAAAGTTGTAATAATATTTTGCGGGTTCTCCATAAAAACGTCACCTTAGAAGACTTGGCGAAAGAAAAAAGTAATCAAATAAATATACTTCTTGACAATTGTCTCCATAAGCCAATAACGTTTTTTTATATAAATCTTCTAACAAAATATCCATTATCTTAACGTTTTCATTTCATTAAAAATTTCACCAACTTGCCAAAAAGAAATACAACGGCGACTGGCAAAGTAAAAGAGGAAAATTTAACAACAAATTCACTTAAAAATGAAAGAAAATGAATTTATTAAAAATTAATAATGCATCTGCCAATGATTTTATTTTTTTATAGCTTTAATGCAAAAAACAGCAGACCATAAATGGGGATATTAAAAAAATGAACTTCCAACCCATCGACAGAAACCATACAAATTAAATACAGACAAAGAAAGCAACAGCGACCAGTAGCAACAGCAACAACAAACAGTTGTACAACATTCACAAAACCCACCTGTGACTTTGACTATAAAACGGATGGAGAGTTAGTCGGACGGTTGGTCGGTCGGTTGGAGTTGTCGTTCTACAAAAAAAGGACGAAAAGCATATTGGACGACTGCCGGTCACTCAGAAATTCGTAGCAAAGATTTTTATGGACTGCAATGATGGTTGGCTGGCAGGTCGGTTGGCTGGATGTTTGGTTGATGCGTTGGTTCACAACTTTTCGGTCCATCCGTCATAACCTGGAAACCGCCAGCCTATGTTGTGTGGCGGTCTGACGCCGTCGAATGTTAAATTCTGTTGACGTTCAATGACTTTTTGGCCAACATTTCAGCAATTTGTTGTTGTTGATATTGTTGCTGCTGTTCAGAGTATTTATAACCACCACTTCACTTTGTTGTCGAAACTCTGTGAACAACAGCAGCAGCATTTTTTAGAGATTTATGAAATATAAATCAGGCCCGGTAAATAAATAATTCTTTACTGGACAGAAGCAACAACACACAACCGAACGTATGTCCGATGCATTAAGGGGACCCCCCATTCTCGGGGTTAATTTTTTTTTATTTAATTCGGATTCCGATGTTCCAGTGAGGGGTTATCATGCCCGCCATCAAAAATAAGGTCTTTTCTTTAATTACAAAACAAAAAAAAAAAAAAAACAAAAAATAACAAAATTTTTTTGTAAATTAGTTTTCTTCTCTTTTAAATCTTCAAATATATATGTGCAAAGATACAAACTTTAACAAGCATTGGTATTGATTTACCAGCCCATTGAAAATCTTGAAAAATTAAAATCGAGAATGGGTGGGGTTCCCTTAAGCGAAAAGCAGAAAACCCAAACATAAAACAGCGGACAGGTGAAATAATAAAGTGAAATGTTTTTCACCGGCAATGACGTTGCCAACAAACAGATACACCCACACAGAGCAAAAACTTCAAAGTAGAAATATGGAAATAATTTATAATACCACCAGTTTCGTGAATGTGTCGAACAAAGAGTTTAGAAGAAGGTTGTAGTTTTCTTTTTTTGCGCAACTATCTTTATGTCCACTTTATTGCGACAAAAGACCAAGTGGTCAGCTAGTCATAAAGTACATAAGAGGTTTACAAATTATTTACTCTTTAAATTAAAATAATTAATGAATTCATTTAAAAAAAAGTTCTAAGAGGCAAATCTAGTATGTATAAATGGGAGAAAGGTTGATTTTCTATGAAAATTGTATTCAAAGACTTACTTTGTTCGGATTGCTGCTACATCCTCTTGTAAATGATTAATGGAGCGGCTCACTTGTCATAAATAAGTGTTAATCTGAAAAACAGAAATTAAATATTGTATTAAAATATGTTAATAATGGAATAGAATAAAAAAGTAGAAACTACGTTAAATTCGGCCAGGCCGAACTTTTTATACCCTCCACCATGAGCATAACTTTAAAATTATCTGAAATTAATGACTTTAAAAATATTTGAATTTTGATGACAGGACCTTGAACATAAGAAAAACTTAAGAAAACCAGTAAGGAAAGTTCAAAAGTCGGAAGGGGCCGACTATATGTTACCCTTCACCACATTGGGTACATACAAGAGTTATGAGCCTAGAGTTATGTCTGCCTCGTGAAAATCGGTCCTGATTTAGATATAGCTCCCATATATAGTTTCGTCCGATTTCATGTAAATGGTGCTCCAAAGTCCCTATATAGCCATCGATTTGCACAAAATTTGGCATAAGGTACTGAATTGAGCCAAGTTTCGAGAAAATCGGTCCATATTTACATATAGCTCCCATATATAGTTTCGTCCGATTTCATGTAAATGGTGCACCAAAGTCCCTATATATCCTTCGATTTGAACGAAATTTGGCATAACGTACTGAATTGAGCCTAGATTGATGTCTGTCAATTTTCGAGAAAATCGGTCCTGATTTAGATATAGCTCCCATATATAGTTTCGTCCGATTTTATGTAAATGGTGCACCAAAGTCCCTATATATCCTTCGATTTGCACGAAATTTGGCATAACGTACTGAATTGAACCTAGAGTGATGTCTGCCTTGTTTCGTGAAAATCGGTCCAGATTTAGATATAGCTCCCTTTTATTATAGATTGATTTTAAGTAATTGACGCACCAAGGAACCAATAGGCTGATAGGAACAAAACGTTCTGAAATTAGTATAACCTAACCTGTGACAAGTTTGTTTGAAATCGCTTAATATTTGGTTAGAGCTTCCATATATATTTTCGCCCGATTTCAAATCAATTGGGCATCAAACTCCTCATGTTAGTCAGATTGACATCAAATTTTTCACAACGTACAAAATTGAGCATAGAATTACGTAGTTCCGTTTTCTAGAAGTACAGACATAGCCCAATGGATGACCTATTTATATTTGTTTGAAGTGGATTTACATACTTTTGTCCCATTGTAACAAACGAATGACATTTTATGGATAGATCTAGGTAGATTCACATTTAGATAAATATCACATATTTTATTTCATCTAATTTCATGTTAACAGTCCTGTTTAATATACCCATAGTGGTGAAGGGTATCATATAATCGCCCCCGACGAAAACGAAACTGCAGAACGTTTCAAGGTTGACATGTAGTTAAATACTTGAAGGATATAATAAACGCTAAAAAATA
Organism: Musca vetustissima; assembly: GCF_032173495.1. Classification (NCBI taxonomy): domain Eukaryota; kingdom Metazoa; phylum Arthropoda; class Insecta; order Diptera; family Muscidae; genus Musca; species Musca vetustissima. The sequence continues at coordinate 110,792 of NW_026888915.1, forward strand.
AAAAAAAAAATAAAACTATATATATATATATATATATATACGTGCATATATCCACCCATATTCTTTCATGTGCGTATGTTTCCTTAGCCATCCATAGAAACTAATCCAACATATATAAGCACATATTTTATCACATGCATAATTGTACTTTTTTGTTGAACGAGTGCTTAACACAATGACATTTTGAAATGGATAATTAAATAGCGGCAACAGCAGCAATGTTAAGTAGAATACGCTTCATAATAAGGATAATGACGATAGCGTCAACAACAACAACAAATTCATATAATAGTAACAAGAACAACAAATACGTTAAAATACTACGGTATTCAACACTTCTTAAGAAAATTATAAACTTTTTTAATAGCAACAAAACTTTAAAAAGCTTTTCTTAATATAACAAAATTGTGTTAGCCGGAGGGAAGCAAGCAGAATGAGAACAAAATATGGATTATTTTAATAATGCACAGCACGTATACTTATTATGAATTTTGATTAAAAATTATATCGCACATACGGACACACATGTCTAGATCGACTCAGCTAAAGGTGGGTCTAGGACCAATATTTCGCGGCGTTACAAACTTTTGGGGCTGCACAAAGCTATAATACCCTGACAACATAGTTGTGTAGGGTATAAATATTTGTTTCAAATTGCGTTATATAATTATTTTATCGAAATTAAGTATTGACCATATTGTGTGGAAGTACCAGAAGGATTGGACGGATATTCCCATTGTCGAATTTTATTTAATTTTTAACCAGTAAGGAAAGTGGTAAAGTCGGACTGGGCCAACTATATGGTATCCTTCATCACTTTGGGTATATTTTACATATGTATCCTAACAGACGACGCGTTTTGTTATGAATCTATATCTGAACCGATTTCAGGGAAACTTGCCAGAGACTAGTTTATATAACAACAGTACGTTGTGTCAATCAACATTATTCTAGACTTGATTCAGTACTCTATACCAAAATTCGTCCAAATCGAAAGATATATAGAGTCTTTGGTGCACCAATTACCTTAAATTGGATTAAAATATCTAAATCTGAACCAGGGATGGTCCGTGTGACGAATTTTTAGGTTTTCGACTGTCAAAAAGGTGTAAACGTCGAAAACGTCATATACCTGTATATAATGTAATAAATGTAGTAAACGTCATTTATTTCAATATTATCAGCATATACATTTATTTTCAAGAATATATATTGTTTTTACATATATCTGACTATTCCTTAGTATAACTGATAAACATTTCTAAATTTTTTGAGAAGAAAATTTTGAAATTTTGTATTAACTTGGGTAAAGCATGCGTAATTTCCAAATTGATTAATGGAAATAGCTATTTTGTCAAAAACCTAATGGATTTGGGTAGGTTTCCGACGTTTCTGACGTATGTATTATACGTCGGAAATGTATGTCATTTACGTCACTGTTTCTGACAGGCCATCTCCAAATTTTTTCAGTGCGTAACTCTGTGCCAAATTTCGTACACATCAAAAAATTTCCAAGGTCTTTAGTGGACTATTTACATAAAATCGGGCGTAGCTATATATGGGAGCTGTTTCTAAATCTGAACCGATTTTCACTAAACATGTTCCGATTTAGAGTTGGTCTGAAGAGTTTTGATCAAATTGGATATTCCATTCGCTTAATATTTGACTTATAATAATTCTCACACTTTTGTGGGAGGCCGATGGGCTCCATCTCCCAACATTATATAGGCTTTTAAAAAAATAGGTTTCGTTCAAACCACATTTTGATTATATAATTAAAGTTAAAGAAAAAAATATCAATTTCTGGGGAAGATTCCGAAAGAATTTAACTGATATTCACCATTTTCGAAGTTGATTTAAGGAAGAAACATCACGATGTACAAGGTTTAGATCAAATATCCATTCCCTTGAATTGACAATCTTCGTACTTGATCTAGATTTGGAAAACATATTACGACGTCCAAAGTTTGATCGAAATTGGACATTTGATACGATTTATACGAGATTTCTAAATTTTAAAAACTTCGACATTTGCTAGAAGATTATAGAATAAGTGAAACGATTATTTTCATCTTCCAACATTAAAGATGCTGGGTTAAAATAGGAGGTTGTGCAATATTTGCATGATATTAAACAAGTGAAAAAGCGTTAAGTTCGGCCGGGCCACCTCCCACACAGAGGCTAGGCCTAAATGCGGGTTATAGTTCATATATAGTTCATTACTGAACCTTACCTTTTAGCTTTTTATCTCAATATCCTCCGCAGGTGAAATGATTACCAAAGACTCTTAGAACTAAACTCAAAACGCGGAACAAAAAAGATAAATATTTTAATATAAAAAGGGGGTCATATGGGGGCTACCCCAAAAAGGGGTCGAATTTATAATAATTTTTGGTGGGGAGATTTTTTTACCATAAACGACTGCAAAATACCAAATTGCTGCGAATTCGTTAGAGAAGCGCGATCAAGAACGTGTACCGATATATCTCATCTTCGAACTTGACCTGTCTGCAGACAAGAAACAAACCTATGCACAATTTCAGCACCATATCTCAATTCCTTCAGAATTAACGGACATGGCTAGATCGTCTTAGAATTTTACCCTGATCAAGAATATGTATACTTTATAGGGTCGGACATGAATATTTCTATGAGTTACAAACGGAATGACAAAATTAATATACCCTCCATATAAAAATGTCGACTATTTAAGACATATTAAAACCAGTAAGAAAAGTAGTAAAGTCGGACGGGGCCGACTATACGATACCCTTCACCACTTTCGGTATATCCAACAGATGAAACCTAAAAGACGTCGAATTTTTAAAGGGACAAAATTATGAAAACCAATGATAAGCATATATATATATATAAGCTATATCAAAATCTAATCCGATTTGAACTAAACTTGCCACACGTTATGTTATAATAACTTCAGTACCTTTTTAAATCATTTATAACCAACTTCTAGGTTATTCTAACTCCAGTACGTTGTGAAAAATTTGTGTCAATTTTGTGTAAAATCGGACGACACCATTTACATTAAATCGGACGAAAAAATGTATGGGAGCTATATCTAAATTGGACCGATTTTCACGAAACTTAACACACGTCATTCTAGAAATAATTTAGTACGCTATATAGGGACTTTGGTACACCATTTTCATTAAATCGAATGACAGTATATATGGGAACTATATCTAAATCTGGACCGATTTTCAGGAAACTTAACACACATCATTCTAAAACTAATTCATTACGCCATGCCATATTTCGTGCAAATTGAAAGATATATAGGGACTTTGGTACACCATTAACATAAAATCGGGCGAAAATATATATGAGAACTATATACAAATCTGGACCGATTTTCAGGAAACTTAACACACATAATTCTAGACCTAATTCAGTACGCTGTGCCGAATTTCGTGCAAATCGAAAGATATATAGGGACTTTGGTACACCATATACAGTATTGCCAATTTAGCACTTTTAGTACTAGATTTAGCACTTTTCAAAATCGTTTAGCACCAAAAAAATTGATCTAGCACCTAGCATCTTTTATAGCACTTTTTATTTTTTTCTGCATATTTTCAAAATATTCCGTCTATTTGATTTTATACCAAAAAATTTGCCGTTTTTCGATCCCACATAGAATTTTTTATGTTTCACGCTATGACCTTTATTTTTTTAATGTTAAAGAAGTGTCAGTATATCTGTGAACAAGTGATAAAACCCGACCCGGCCATACTTGTTATAAACACCATGTTAAACACCACCCTGGACCACGTGGTGTTTATTAAAATTTTCTTAAAACATTGGCTAGTATTTGGTTGTTTATTTGGGAAAATGAAAAAAAAAACAATCCCGATTATATTTTATATTAAAAACTTTCTGGAATGTTAAATTATAGCCACTTATAGTACCAAAAATGGGTCACGTCCCACTTTATATGAAAGTTATGTCAAAAATGGACATATATCGAAAAACTTCGCCAAAAATATTTTTTTAAATTACAACCACTTTGGTGGGAAAAGGGTTTTAAAACTTTAAAATGATGCGAATAGGACGGAAATTTTATATGAAGTATATGAACAAATATACAAATATTTTCTACCCTAACAAAACCCATAGAATACGGCTAAATCCCTCAAAATACCGAAAATAAGTCGGTATTTTAAGCCAGCCTGTATTCGAAGCCTACGCGCAATGTGATATTACAATCAATTCTACGTCCCCGACCGCTCTCTGGAGGCTACCCTGAAACGGCCCAATATTGATAATTCTTGGTATGGAGATTTCCTGCATAATGGGAATCCAAAATATAAAATTGAAACCACTTCGGTTGAATAATGTGCCTAAAGTCACCAAACCACCGAATTATTGAGGTACCGCTATATATTAAAACCCATATTAATAGTGTTTGTTAGGCAGATTTTTTATACCCTCAGCCTTATGGCTAATGAGGGTATATACACTTTGATACGGTGAAAATGTGCCTCATCGAGATATTGGTTTTAGAACCCATGTTTCTTTGGACCAAATCCGTTTCAGAAAATATAGAGTCGATTTACACATCTCAGTCCGTCTATCTGGCTGGTGCGCACGATAACTCTCGAAGGGAATAATCGATTTCATGCATTTGCATTTAATATTTCTTCCAAACATAGTTTAAGTTCTAAGATGGTGAATATCGGTTCACTCCTTCTGGTACCTCCCCCACAAAATGGTCAAAATTATGCTAAAAACTAATTTCATAATAACATGCAAACGGACCATCCGATTTTAACGAAACTTTGTACAACCTATTATCTTTACCAAGCTTAGATTAAGTATGAAGATGGGACCCATTGGTACCTCCCCCACAGAGGGTCAAAATATTTATAAATGGAATATCAGGCGATTATTGCATTGGTATATTATCTGTACCAATTCCGAAGATTGGACAAGTAGTTTATACAATTTTATCAACATTAAATCCGAAACCTCATTGATAAAAACATGTTTCTTATATACAGCTAATAATAAAATCTGTGTGTAATTCCGAAGACCTCTGCAAACCATAGGCTGGGGGTATATGTCTGTCGGTAACACCGTCTGACACTCTTTTACTTATTTCCAATGAAAATCCAAAATATCAAATTATAGCTAATTCGGTTGGGGCTACCCTAAAAAGGACACACATATCCTATTTTCAGAATTTCAAAGATCTGTCATCAATATAGCGAGCTATATATACATGGCTATATCGACATAGAAATTTATTCTGATTATGAATAAGTAGGATATCAGATGAATATTTCCAGGTTTTGCAAGCAAATTTTATGAAATTTCAATATTAAGATTTCATTATTAGCTTTAAGCGAAATTCCTTATAAACTTTTTAGCACTTTTATTTGGCACTTTTTAAAATTTTTTAGCACTTTCTAACATTTTTTTAAACAAAATCTAGCATTTTTTCATGACAATTTTTTGGCAACACTGACCATAAACATTAAATCGGACGAAAATATATGTGGGAGCTATATGTAAATCTGGACCGATTTTCACGAAACTTAAAACACATCATTCTTGAGCTAATTCATTACGATATGCCAAATTTCGTGCAAATCGAAAGAAATATAGGGACTTTGGTACACCATTTACATAAAATCGGACTAAAATATATATGGGAGCTATATATGAATCTAGACCGATTTTCAGCAAACTGAACACACATCATTCTAGACCTAATTCAGTGCGCTGTGCAAAATTTCGTGCAAATCGAAAGATATAGAGGGAATTTGGTACACCATATACATTAAATCGGATGAAAATATATATGGGAGCTATATCTAAATCTGAACAGATTTTTCCCAATTTCAATAGGGTTTGTCCTTGGGCCAAGCAAATGAGCTGTGCCAAATTTCATCCAATTCGGATCATAAATACGACCTGTACTTTGTTTACAATTTAACATGGACAGACAGACGGACGGACGGACATGCATAGATCGACTTAAAAAGTGATTCTATGCATATTCTCAAAAGGAACCATGTGTCTATCTCATTGCCTTTTGCCTGTTACAAACATATGCACAAATACATAATACCCTGTACCACAGAGTGGTGAAGGGAATAAAAATCCTTCTTGAGTCCCTGGAAATATATTTAGAAAATGTAAGATTATATTTTATGACTCCTTTAAAAATGCACGTTTATGTTCCGGAAGTCCTGCAAGTATATATTTTAAACCAATTCGCATCCTTTCAAACTTCACAATAGATTGCTCTTCATTCGGAAAAAAGGCATGTTGAGAAAGTTACCTATTTATACCCTTCACCACGCTGTGGTACAGTCCAGATTTAGATATAGCTCCCATATATAGTTTCGTCCGATTTCATGTAAATGGTGCCCCAAAGTCCCTATATATCTTTCGATTTGCACGAAATTTGGCATAACGTACTTAATTGAGCCCAGAATGATGTCTGCCAAGTTTCGAGAAAATCGGTCCAGATTTAGATATAGCTCCCATATATAGCTTCGTCCGATTACATGTAAATGGTGCACCAAAGTCCCTATATATCCTTCGAGTTGCACGAAATGTGGCATAACGTACTTAATTGAGCCCAGAATGATGTCTGCCAAGTTTCATGAAAATCGGTCCTGATTTAGATATATCTTCCATATATAGTTTCGTCCGATTTCATGTAAATGGTGCCCCAAAGTCCCTATATATCTTTTGATTTGCACGAAATTTGGTACAGCCTAATCATTTAGGCCTAGAATGATGTCTGCCAAGTTTCGTGAAAATAGGTCAAGATTTACATATAGCTCCCATATATAGTTTCGTCCGATTTCATGTAAATGGTGCACCAAAGTCCCTATATATCCTTCGATTTGCACGAAATTTGGCATAACGTACTGAATTAAGACTAGAGTGATGTCTGCCAAGTTTCCAGAAAATCAGTCCAGATTTCTATATAGCTCCCACATATAGTTTCGTCCGATTTCATGTAAATGTTGCACCAAAGTCCCTATATATCTTTCGTTTTGCACAAAATTTGGCATAACGTACTGAATTGAGCCTAGAGTGATGTCTGCGTTGTTTCGTGAAAATCGGTCCAGATTTAGATATAGCTCCCTTTTATTATAGATTGATTTTAAGTAATTGACGCACCAAAGAACCAATAGGAAGAAAACGTTCTGAAATTAGTATAACCTATCCTGTCACTAATTTGTTTGAAATCGCTTAATATTTGGATAGAGCTTATATAGAGCCATATATATTTTCGCCCGATTTCAAGTAAATTGGTCATCAAACTCCTCATGTTAGTCAGTTTGACATCAAATTTTGCACAACGTACAAAATTGAGCATAGAATTATGTAGTTGCGTTTTCTAGAAGTACAGACATAGCCCAACGGATGACCC